>NC_140579.1:213356904-213384404 GCF_964204655.1 Triturus cristatus
ACTTACTTAGTATATGGTTTGCGTGGCCCCTAGGGCCTAACTGTATTACTTACCTGTGTGACTTAATGTATGCTTAAATAAGACTGTGTTGTACTTACCTCTAATCTCATAAAGAGTGCTGAGGGTTTGACTAGAATAAATACCCTTTATTTTATATATATCTGTTGTGGTGTCCTTTCATTTGGTATTCAAGGGATTATATATGGTATCACAGCTGGCTTCACATGCCATTCAGAGTTTAGCCTAAGACTGCTCTTGTCCATGCTACCACTAGGATAGCTGGTCTATAAGGTTGACTTTACAACCAATCACCATAAGGGTTGTTTGGACTGATATAAGGTGTACACTAGAACTAGTGACATCATACATCAGGCCAACTTCTCACATTGGTGAGCAGCGGTTGGGATCTGAGCTTGCTGTTGTAATACCATTGTAATCTTGAGATACTAAATTGAAAGATCACACAGATATTGTCTAGGTACATATAACATAGATTATAATACTTAAGTCCTACTGGACTTTGTAGTTGTAGGTTGAAGGGAGTAACACAGCCTGACTACAACTACTAGAGAGGTTTAGTAGATACAACTAGTGTAGGTAGGTGCACACACCACACCCTCACTAGATCATGTCTCTGAGAGGAGATCAAGTGGATGCTCCCTCAGGAGGATCAGGTCTGCAAAAGACCCCCTCTAGATATGATACCTTAACATTCCAGGAGATGAGACACTTGTGTACCTCCAGAGGAATAAAACAGGGTGCAAACCCTACCCTCCTTCAGTTAAGACAACTCCTAGAGGAGTATGACATTCTTAGGGCATCTCAGGCAGGTACCCTAGGTACAGAGGAGGGTCTACCCACCACAGAGGAGTCAGAGGAGACTTCAGATGAAGAGGTAGACAGCCAGGGCCAAGTAGGAAGACTTAGCCAGGCTAACCTAAGCTTACATGGGAGTTTGCATGGGGTCCCCCCTTACAGACCCCCAAGTAGGCTTACACAGAGAAGCAGGAGGGACAGATCCCCTTCAAGGGAATCCATCCACTCCCATGTCTCTAACATCTCTAATGCTTCCTCTCACAGGGGAATGACTTCCCCTGAGAGAAAGGAGCATGAAGCCAGAATGAGGGAAGCTAATCTGAGGATTCAGAGGGAAGAACTTGCCCTTGCCAAAGAGAAGCTTGCTCTGGCTAGAGAACAAAAGTTGAGTGGGTCAAAACCCACTGGTAACAGCAATATCCCTAAGGATAGAGACAGGCACTATGATAATAGAAACCTGAGCAAGATTGTCCCTCCCTACAAGTGTGGGGATGACATCCACAAATGGATAACTGCTTTGGAGAGAGCTTGCAAAGTACAGCAGGTACCCCAAAGTCAGTGGGCAGCTATCTTGTGGCTCTCCTTCTCTGAGAAAGGCAGAGACAAGCTCCTCACAGTTAGTGATGAGGATGCAGATAATTACACTGTCCTGAAGAGTGCTCTGATTGATGGGTTTGGCCTAACCACTGAACAATACAGGTTGTTGTTCAGGGATACCCAGAAGACACAGACTCAGGACTGGACTGACTTTGTAGATTGTGCCACTAAGGCTCTGGAAGGCTGGCTAATGGGAAGTAAGGTTAAGGACTATACAGGATTGTATAATTTGATCATGAGAGAGCAAATACTTAACAACTGTCAAAACCAGCTATTGCATCAACACCTGATTGATTCTGATCTGACTTCTCCCCAAGAATTGGGAAAGAAGGCAGATAGATGGGTCAGGACTAGAGTTAAGCAGAAAAACCAGAACCAGGGCGGTGATCAGAAAAAGGCAGACCAGAAGGGTAATGAGCAGAAACAAAAAGACCAGAAGTCTTCACCAGGCCCCCAAAAGGCTCAGGGGGAGGGTGGTCCCAAAAAGGATAAAAAGAAAGATGGCCAAAAGAAACCATGGTGCAACTATTGTAAGTCCAACTCACATTGGTTTAGTGAGTGCACCAAAAAGGATAAGCCCCCAGCCACCATTGCCCCTAAGGCAACTGTACCCCCTAGTTCAGCTGTAAGTGGTGGTTCCCAGCAAAAGGGTGTAGTAGGGTTAACCCTGGGAACTGAGGAGGATTCTGGCCTAGTCAGAGTACCTACTCAGGCTGTTCTGATCTGTGATGGGGACTTAGCTTTGTCCTCTACTGTAGGCCCCAGTAACCTGGGCAAGTACAGACAGACACCTTTTATCAACCAAAGAATGGCTCAGGCCTACAGGGACACTGGAGCTAGTGTCACAATGGTGACACCTGCTTTTGTGGACCCTGGACAGATCATACTAGGTGAGAATTACCTAGTGACCAACGCTAGCAATGCCACTACCTCCCATAATGTGGCTATTGTTAACTTCTCCTGGGGAGGGGTAACTGGCCTCAAGAAAGTTGTTGTTAGTTCAGACCTTCCTGTAGAGTGTTTACTGGGCAATGATCTTGAAACTTCAGTTTGGTCTGAAGTGGAGTATAGGACCCATGCAGAAATGCTGGGGATAGATGCACATGTCCTTGCTGTGACCAGGTCACAGGCCAAAAAGAGCACCACTGAACAAGTGCTGGATCCTGAAACTATGGACCAGTCACAACCCAAGAGAAAGAGCAGTAGGGTTAAGGCTGTGCCTTCCCCCCTGCCTCAGGTGGTGGATCAGCCCTCCCAGGAGGATGATTCTGAGAGCCCTGAAGGAACTGTCCTAGAAGAACTTGAACCTGATCAGGTTGAGTTTCTTGGGACAGGGGGACCTTCAAGGGCAGATCTGAGGCAGGCTCAATTAGACTGCCCCTCTCTTGAACCCCTCAGACAGCTGGCTGCTGCTGAGGCTGCAGGGAATGCTCAAGGTACCCATAGAGTGTATTGGGATGAAGGGCTACTGTATTCAGAGGCTAGAGACCCCAAGCCTGGTGCATCCAGGAGGTTGGTCATACCACTGAAGTTCAGAGGCTTCCTTCTTACCTTGGCCCATGATATTCCCCTTGCAGGACATCTAGGCCAGAACAAGACTTGGGACAGGCTTGTCCCTCACTTTCACTGGCCCCATATGTCAGAAGATACTAAGGAGTTTTGTCGCTCCTGTGTCACCTGCCAAGCCAGTGGCAAATCAGGTGGCACCACAAAGGCCCCCCTCATACCACTACCTGTGGTGGGGGTCCCCTTTGAAAGAGTGGGCATAGATATTGTAGGACCAATGGACCCACAAACAGCATCTGGGCACAGATTCATACTGGTGATAGTGGACCATGCCACCAGGTACCCAGAAGCAATTCCCCTGAGGACCACAACAGCTCCTGTTGTGGCAAGGGCCCTGCTTGGAGTATTCTCCAGAGTGGGCTTTCCAAAGGAGGTCATTTCTGACAGAGGTACCAACTTCATGTCAGGATACTTGACTGCAATGTGGAAGGAGTGTGGTGTTAACTATAAGTTCACCACACCCTATCACCCACAGTGCAATGGGCTTGTTGAGAGATTCAACAAGACCCTAAAGGGAATGATAAAAGGATTACCAGACAAGCTTAGGCGAAGATGGGACATCCTTTTACCCTGCCTTCTGTTTGCTTACAGAGAGGTCCCACAAAAGGGGGTTGGCTACAGCCCTTTTGAGCTTTTGTTTGGGCATCCTGTAAGAGGACCCCTGTGTTTGGTGAAGGAAGGATGGGAGAGACCTCTCAGACAACCCAAACTAGACATAGTGGATTATGTACTTGGTCTCCGCTCCAGGATGGCAGAGTATATGAAGAAGGCTTCTAAAAACCTTGAGGCAAGCCAAGAACTCCAAAAAGCTTGGCATGACCAAAAGGCTGTACTGACTGTTTACCAGCCAGGACAGAAAGTGTGGGTGTTGGAGCCAGTGGCCCCAGCAGCACTCCAAGACAAATGGTCTGGACCCCACACTATTGTTGAGAAAAAGGGAGAAGTCACCTACTTGGTGGACCTTGGGACTCCCAGAAGCCCCCACAGGGTGCTTCATGTCAACAGATTGAAGGCATATGTTGACAGGGCAGACATGGGGCTACTCATGGCTACAGATGAGGGGCAGGAGGAAGAGAGTGACCCTCTCCCAGACCTGTTGACGGCTCAGTTGATGGTGTGGTCTTTTCTGACAGCCTCACTGTCCATCAGCAACAGGACTGCAGACAGGTTCTGCAATCCTACAGACATATGTTCTCTCTGACCCCAAGTCAGACAAACTGGTGCACCCATGAGGTGGACACTGGTGACAGTCTGCCTGTGAAGAGTAAAATCTACAGGCAACCTGACCATGTCAGGGACTGCATAAAAGTTGAGGTACAAAAGATGTTGGAGCTGGGAGTCGTTGAACCTTCAGAGAGCCCTTGGGCTAGTCCTGTAGTTCTTGTGCCAAAACCTCACACCCAAGATGGTAAGAGAGAGATGAGGTTTTGCGTGGATTACAGAGGTCTCAATGCTGTCACTAGGACAGATGCCCACCCAATACCTAGGGCAGATGAGCTCATTGACAGACTGGCAGCTGCTAAGTTTTTGAGCACATTTGACCTAACAGCAGGCTACTGGCAAATCAGACTAGCTGAGAGTGCAAAGGCCAAAACTGCTTTCTCGACCCCAGGAGGACATTATCAATTTGTGGTAATGCCCTTTGGTTTGAAGAATGCACCTGCCACTTTCCAAAGGTTGGTGAATCAAGTCCTTACTGGGTTGGATGATTATTGTGCAGCTTATCTTGATGATATTGCTGTCTTTAGCTCCACCTGGGAGGATCACCTGGTCCACCTGAGGAATGTTTTAGAGGCCCTGCAAAAGGCAGGCCTCACTATCAAGGCCACTAAGTGCCAGATAGGGCAGAGCAAGGTTGTATACCTGGGCCACCTAGTTGGTGGGGGTCAGGTTCAACCACTGGAGAGCAAGATCCAGACCATAAATGACTGGGCTCCTCCAACTACCCAGACTCAGGTCAGAGCTTTCTTGGGCCTGACTGGGTACTACAGAAAGTTTGTTAAGAACTATGGGTCCATAGTGACACCACTTAATGACTTGACCTCCAAGAAGATGCCAAAGAACGTTCAGTGGACAGTAAGCTGTCAAAAAGCATTTGATGACCTGAAGCAGGCCATGTGCAGTGCACCTATTCTGAAAAGTCCAGACTACTCCAAAGAGTTCATTGTCCAGACAGATGCTTCTGAGTTAGGTGTGGGAGCTGTTCTTTCACAACTGAATGTAGATGGTCAAGACCAGCCCATTGCTTTTATAAGTAGAAGGCTGACCCCTAGAGAGAAACGTTGGTCAGCTATTGAGAGGGAGGCCTTTGCTGTGGTTTGGGCCCTGAAGAAGCTGAGGCCATACTTGTTTGGCACTCACTTCAAGATTCAGACAGACCATAAGCCCCTCTTGTGGCTAAATCAGATGAAGGGTGAAAATCCCAAACTTCTTAGGTGGTCCATTTCCCTACAGGGGATGGACTTCACAGTGGAACATAGACCTGGGACTGACCATGCCAATGCAGATGGACTCTCCAGATATTTCCACTTAGAACATGAAGACTCAACTGGTCAAGGTTAGTTTAATGTCCCTAAGTTTGGGGGGGGGGGTTGTGTAGGAGAGTAGGGTCTGCTTTCTATGTTCACCCCCACTTTTTGCTTTTGCTTTACTGGTTTTCGACTTAGATGTGGCTGTGGGCCTGCTAATCAGACCCACAGCCCTGCTGTTCTCTCTCTAAATTAATACTATGTACTTTAGGTGCATAACCCATTTGGATAGGATCACCTTATTGGCCCCTGTACAGTGTACCCTAGGTACCCAGGGCATAGGTGTACCCTAGGCCTACCAGGGGCTGCAGCATGTATTATGCCACCCCTGGCCTGGCCTTCCATTTTGACACAACTGGCTGATCACTCAGCTGGGGCAAGGTCGTGTAATCACCCCTTGCTTAGGTGTAGTATTCCTATACCTAACTTACATATAGACACATGTGTACCTATCAGTCACTCCTATGGCAGGCCTTAACAATCCTGGAGGCAGAGTGCTTGGTAACATGTGAGATGGTGCTCTAGCATGAGCTGAGCCTGTCTGCAGCTTTCGGAACCTTGTCCTTATAGCTGTTCTATGATATAGCCTACCATATACTCTTAAAGTGCCTTATAATCTTAGACAGTTATGGTAACTATGGTTTGGCTTTATCGAAACATGTCGTGTAAGGTGTCTAACACTGTGGAATAATACCCCCATGCCATTTCTGGACATGAGAATATTATTCCCCCCTTCTAGAGGGAAAGACATGTTAAAATCATACTTCAACTGTTAGCCTCTGACCAAAGCCTCAGCATCACAAAATGGATGCTGCTGCCACGACACAAGTCTGACCTCCTGCAGCTGGGAGTGATCCCAGCCAGGGAGGCCTGGACAATAGGTTTCCTGCTTGGGGAGGTGCTAGCACCTCCCCAGACAGCCTTTAGTGTATTGGGGCAGGGTGGGCTGAAAGGAATGAGACATGCCTGGGGCACACAAGGTGTTCCTTGCATAGTCCAGTTCAAACCGGCGCTGGGGCACTCCAGCCCCAGCTCTGGCGCGAAACTGGACAAAGTGAAGTGGGTGTAACCACCCCCTCCCAGGTCCCACCCATAAGGCGTGACCTAGCAGGTATCCCAGCCCCACAGATTAGTATAAGAGTGGGAGTTGGGCCTCAAGACTTTAGATTATCCTGAACCGGCAAAACTGTACAGAAACTCTGGACCTTCGACATTCGACGAAAGAAGAAGACTGAAGAATCTCCCTTGTAGCCAAGGAGTGGCTACCCTGTGCAAACAGGCACCATCAAGAGACTACCCTTTGCTTTGCCCACGTTCTACGAGGAACCGACTGCAGAGCCCGACCAGAGCCTTGACTTCCAGACTTCTCCGACCCTGATCCACATCGACAGCAAAGCTGAGATCCGTGGAGGCGACGAGCGACGTGGGACCGGCTACCTGGGAAAAGTGGCTAGTAACTTAAAGCGCAGCTTCTGAGGCACCCTCGAAGTTGTGCACCGGGGATTGAGAAGCCCCAACCCCAAGCACCATCTGCACCGAAGATCAGCCCCCCACACTCCACGAGTCCTGCGTGGGGCCCTTCTGCATTTTCCTGCTTGCCGCGTCTGTCCGGTTGCTTGCCCGCTGGCTAGTGGCCTTTGTGACGACGCACCCTGAAATCTTCTGCACTGGTTTGGCTCCTCCAGACTGGCTCCCGCTTCTCTGCAAAGAAGAAGCACCCCAGACCTTCCTGGTCTGCACCAGAAGCAAGTCCTCCGTTCTTCGTGGGTTCAGCTTGCCAAGGCTTGGTGAGTCCTAGTCCAACTTCGACGCCGCCGACAGCAAGAGCCTTCGTGGGACAGCTCGCCTCCTGGTCCTGGTCATCCTCGACGCTTCCTGGTCCTCCTGGCTGCAGCGACAAGCTTCACCTTCACCTGCAACCTTCACGACATCGCCTGGTTCCTTCCTGGTTCCACGTGGTCACTGGCTAGTGACCTTGACTCTGTCCCGTCTGCTTGCAGGTTTCTTCTCTTCTTGATCCCAGCCTTGGGATCCACCGGACACTCTTCACTGACTGCCTGTCAGCATCTTTCTTCAGGCATCCATAGGAGTCGACGACGAAAACGACGCATCTTCACCCCTATGCACCCGCAGCCTGTGGGCTAGGTAACTTGGGTACTCCGGTGCTCATCAGGATAGTGACTATCCTAGTGTCTAGTTTTCAAGTCTCAACTTCCTAGCTACTCCGGAAGTGTCCTAAATCTACCGTTTTCTAAACTGTACTATTGCTATTGACTTTTACGCATTACGCGTGAGTGTTTCCACTCTGCACACGAATCCCGTGGGCCTCCCACTTCCTAACTAACGCTAGTGTAGTGTAGCCCCAGCGATTCCCTAGGCCTAGGCCTATTCTATTTCCGTGACAGTGGTTCTTATACCACTTACTTAGTATATGGTTTGCGTGGCCCCTAGGGCCTAACTGTATTACTTACCTGTGTGACTTAATGTATGCTTAAATAAGACTGTGTTGTACTTACCTCTAATCTCATAAAGAGTGCTGAGGGTTTGACTAGAATAAATACCCTTTATTTTATATATATCTGTTGTGGTGTCCTTTCATTTGGTATTCAAGGGATTATATATGGTATCACAGCTGGCTTCACATGCCATTCAGAGTTTAGCCTAAGACTGCTCTTGTCCATGCTACCACTAGGATAGCTGGTCTATAAGGTTGACTTTACAACCAATCACCATAAGGGTATTTGGATTGATATAAGGTGTACACTAGAACTAGTGACATCATACATCAGGCCAACTTCTCACACCCGCGGACACGGCAAAGCTGCTGCCAGGGGGGCTGTGACACCCTCCGCTAGAAGCGAAGGGCCACCTGCCACCCCGAAGCCTTCCCAGCCGACCCGGAGCCGGTCGCGGCGCACCACCGCGGAGGAAATGCGCCCTGCGGGGGCCGGGTAGGGCCCGGGCGCCGGTCCCGCGGAGGGGATCCGGAACTCCCGGGCCAACGACCTTCCCGCTGTGTTGAATCCTCCGGGCGGACTGCACGGACCCCACCCGTTTACCTCTCGACGGTTTCACGCCCTCTTGAACTCTCTCTTCAAAGTTCTTTTCAACTTTCCCTTACGGTACTTGTTGGCTATCGGTCTCGCGCCCGTATTTAGCCTTAGATGGAGTTTACCACCCGCTTTGGGCTGCATTCCCAAGCAACTCGACTCCGAGAAGACCCGATCCCGGCGCGCCGGGGGCCGCTACCGGCCTAACACCGTCCGCGGGGTGAGCCTCGATCAGAAGGACTTGGGCCCCCTGAGCGATGCCGGGGAGTCGGTCTTCTGTACGCCACATTTCCCGCGCCCACCGCCGGGCGGGGATTCGGCGCTGGGCTCTTCCCTCTTCACTCGCCGTTACTGGGGGAATCCTGGTTAGTTTCTTTTCCTCCGCTTAGTAATATGCTTAAATTCAGCCGGTCGCCACGTCTGATCTGAGGTCGTAGTCGGAAAGAAAATGCCGGAGCGTTCGGGGGGGGAGCCGGGGAAGGCCAGAGCAGGGGGCCTGGCGTACCCGGCAGCACGCGCCCTCTTTCCCCGGATTTCGTCTGGAGGGGTTTCGCCCTCGCCGGGAAGCTGGCCGCGGAGGAGGGCGCCCGAGGCGAGTGCGCGCAGGCAGCCGGTGGGACACCACGGACAACCACGCGCGGCACGCAGCCAGGCGCCCCGGGACGGGCCCGGGGCGGACCGGTCGCCGGGCCCCCTTCACAGGGGGCCACGCGCGCTGGCGGCGTACCTCCGTGGCAGGACCTGGCCAGGGACCCTGCCAACGGGCGATCGGGGGGTCTGACCTTGTGGGGGGACGAAGGGGAAGCGGTGCTCACCCTGCGACGGCCCCAGTCGCGTCCCGGGGAAGCCCCGGGGCGATTGACGATCGAGCAACCCTCAGACAGGCATAGCCCCGGGAGGAACCCGGGGCCGCAAGGTGCATTTGAAGTGTCGATGATCAATGTGTCCTGCAATTCGCGTGGCAGGACCCTGGAGGCCGCCCTCCCTGGGGGCCCCCGGGGGCTCCCAGGGGCCAATGAACCCAGACGAGCCTGGGGAGGCTCCCCGGACACAACGGAACCCCGCCCAGGGCCTTTGGCAGTGCTGCAGGCCGGGGGACGGGGCCCGGGGCCGGAGACCCTGACCCGGGGCCCGGCCAGGCCCCTGGACCCAGCCGGGGCTCCCGGGCCCGGAGGCGCAGGGGAAGCCTCCCCGGGACCTCCGGACCCCGCCCCGGGCACCCTGACACGCGGCAGAACCCCGGGCGGGGAGGCCGCCCTCCCCGGGGCCCCCATGGGCCCCCAGGGGCCAATGAACCCAGACAGGCCTGGGGAGGCTCCCTGGACACAACGGAACCCGGCCGGGCCCATGGAACCAGCCGGGGCTCACAGGCCCGCAGGCACCGGGGAAGCCTCCCCGGGCCCTCCGGACCCCGCCCCGGGCACCCTGCCACGCAAAAGGACCCGGGACGGAGCCCGGGGCGGGGAGGCCGCCCTCCCTGGGGCCCCCAGGGGCCAATGAACCCAGACGAGCCAGGGGAGGCTCCCCGGACACAACGGAACCCCGTCCCGGGCCTTTGGCAGTGCCGCAGGCCGGGGGACAGGGCCCGGGGCCGGAGACCCCGACCCGGGGCCCGGCCGGGCCCCTGGACCCAGCCGGGGCTCCCAGGCCCGCAGGCGCAGGGGAAGCCTCCCCGGGCCCTCCGGAGCCCGCCCCGGGCACCCTGCCACGCGGCAGGACCCGGGACGGAGCCCGGGGCGGGGAGGCCGCCCTCCCCGGGGCCCCCAAGGGCCAATGAACCCAGACAGGCCTGGGGAGGCTCCCCAGACACAACGGAACCCCGTTCCGGGCCTTTGGCAGTGCCGCAGGCCGGGGGACGGGGCCCGGGGCCGGAGACCCCGACCCGGGGCCCGGCCGGGCCCCTGGACCCAGCCGGGGCTCCCAGGCCCACAGGCGCAGGGGAAGCCTCCACGGACCATCCGGACCCCTTGTCCCGGGCACCCTGCCACGCGGCAGTCCCCGGGGCAGCATCCGGGCCCGTCCAGCTGCCGGCTGAGGACCGAGAGGGGTCCCAGAGTACCCTGTCCCTAGTAATCCGGAGGAAGGCTACATAGTGGTAGGGCTCCCGCCTGAACCATGGGCTCGGTGGGCTCTCTGCTTCCCGGGGGCTGGGGGACAGCAGCTGGGACTCGGGCACGGGGAGGGCCGACGGAGCTCTCGGGCCCGGGCGCCCCGGGGGTAGGACTGCCCGGGACCCGTGGAGCCCGTCCCTGGGCACTTTGCCACGCCGCGGGCCGGAGGAGTGAAGCCTGGGAGGATGTTGCCCGGGCGTAGCCCATCTGGTCCCCGGCAAAGAACCGCCAGCCCTGGAGGGGTCTTCCGGCATACCCTGCCCATACTAATCCGGAGGAAGGCTACCCCCCTTTCTTGTAACCCACGCGCTCCGAGTGACGGAGGGGAACCTAGGCCCGGACGCGCCCGGCCTCCTGGAGCCCTGGCTGGGATCCGGGAGGCGAATGGACCCTCATCGGGACTTCCAGGCCGGCCCGGCCATCTGGTCGCCCTATTGGAAACCATTGCGCGCGACCAGATGGCCGAGGGGAGAGGTGCAACCAGATGGACGGGACTGAAAGGACTCCCATCTGTCCAACCCTGAGCCTTCACGCTAGGGTTCCTGCCTGCCCACGCAGGGCTCCGTGGCTGCAGGGCTCAGGGGCTGCAGGGCTGCGGGCCTGCAGGGCTCCGGGGCTGCAGGGCTCCGGGGCTGCAGGGCTCCGTGGCTGCAGGGCTCCAGGGCTGCAGGGCTCCGGGGCTGCAGGGCTCCGGGGCTGCAGGGCTCCAGGGCTGCAGGGCTCCGGGCCTGCAGGGCTCCGGGGCTGCAGGGCTCCGGGGCTGCAGGGCTCCGGGCCTGCAGGGCTCCGGGCCTGCAGGGCTCCAGGGCTCCAGGGCTCCGGGCTGAAGGGCTCCAGGGCTGCAGGGCTGCAGGGCTTTGGGGCTGCAGGCCTCGATGGACGCCCGGGGGACCCATGGAGCCCGTCCTGGGCACTTTGCCTCGCCGCGGGCTGGAGGAGGGAGCACCGGACGCCCCGGGGAAGTGTCGTCCGGGCTTGGCCCATCTGGTCCCCGCCTGAGAACCGCCATCCCCGGGAGGGGTGTCCCGGCATACCCTGCCCCTAGTAATCCGGAGGAAGGCTACCCACCTTTCTTGTAACCCTCGCGCTCCGAGTGACGGAGGGGACCCTAGGCGCGGACGCGCCCGGCCTCCTGGAGCCCTGGCTGGGATCCGCGAGGCGAATGGACCCTCATCGGGACTTCCAGGCTGGCCCGGCCATCTGGTCGCCCCATTGGAAAGCATTGCGCGCGACCAGATGGCCGAGGGGAGAGGTGCAACCAGATGGACGGGACTGAAAGGACTCCCATCTGTCCAACCCCGAGCCTTCGCGCTAGGGTTCCCGCCTGCCCATGCAGGGCTCCGTGGCTGCAGGGCTCCAGGGCTGCAGGGCTCCGGGCCTGCAGGGCTCCAGGGCTGCAGGTCTCCGGGCCTGCAGGGCTCCGGGGCTGCAGGGCTCCGGGGCTGCAGGGCTCCGTGGCTGCAGGGCTCCGGGGCTGCAGGGCTCCGGGGGTGCAGGGCTCCGGGGCTGCAGGGCTCCAGGGCTGCAGGGCTCCGGGCCTGCAGGGCTCCGGGCCTGCAGGGCTCCGGGGCTGCAGGGCTCCGGGCCTGCAGGGCTCCGGGCCTGCAGGGCTCCAGGGCTCCAGGGCTCCAGGGCTCCGGGCTGAAGGGCTCCAGGGCTGCAGGGCTTTGGGGCTGCAGGCCTCGGTGGACGCCCGGGGGACCCATGGAGCCCGTCCTGGGCACTTTGCCTCGCCGCGGGTTGGAGGAGGGAGCACCGGACGCCCCGGGGAAGTGTCGTCTGGGCTTGGCCCATCTGGTCCCCGCCTGAGAACCTCCATCCCCAGGAGGGGTGTCCCGGCATACCCTGCCCCTACTAATCCGGAGGAAGGCTACCCACCTTTCTTGTAACCCTCGCGCAACGAGTGACGGAGGGGACCCTAGGCGCGGACGCGCCCGGCCTCCTGGAGCCCTGGCTGGGATCCGCGAGGCGAATGGACCCTCATCGGGACTTCCAGGCTGGCCCGGTCATCTGGTGGCCCCATTGGAAAGCATTGCGCGCGACCAGATGGCCGAGGGGAGAGGTGCAACCAGATGGACGGGACTGAAAGGACTCCCATCTGTCCAACCCCGAGCCTTCGCGCTAAGGTTCCCGCCTGCCCACGCAGGGCTCCGTGGCTGCAGGGCTCCGGGGCTGCAGGGCTCCTGGCCTACAGGGCTCCAGGGCTGCAGGGCTCCGGGCCTGCAGGGCTCCGGGCCTGCAGGGCTCCGGGGCTGCAGGGCTCCGGGGCTGCAGGGCTCCGTAGCTGCAGGGCTCCGGGGCTGCAGGGCTCCGGGGCTGCAGGGCTCCGGGGCTGCAGGGCTCCGGGGCTGCAGGGCTCCGGGCCTGCAGGGCTCCGGGCCTGCAGGGCTCCGGGGCTGCAGGGCTCCGGGGCTGCAGGGCTCCGGGCCTGCAGGGCTCCGGGCCTGCAGGGCTCCAGGGCTCCAGGGCTCCAGGGCTCCAGGGCTGCAGGGCTCCAGGGCTGCAGGCCTCGGTGGACGCCCGGGGGACCCATGGAGCCCGTCCTGGGCACTTTGCCTCGCCGCGGGCTGGAGGAGGGAGCACCGGACGCCCCGGGGAAGTGTCGTCCGGGCTTGGCCCATCTGGTCCCCGCCTGAGAACCGCCATCCCCGGGAGGGGTGTCCCGGCATACCCTGCCCCTACTAATCCGGAAGAAGGCTACCCACCTTTCTTGTAACCCTCGCGCTCCGAGTGACGGAGGGAACCCTAGGCGTGGACGCGCCCGGCCTCCTGGAGCCCTGGCTGGGATCCGCGAGGCGAATGGACCCTCATCGGGACTTCCAGGCTGGCCCGGCCATCTGGTCGCCCCATTGGAAAGCATTGCGCGCGACCAGATGGCCGAGGGGAGAGGTGCAACCAGATGGACGGGACTGAAAGGACTCCCATCTGTCCAACCCCGAGCCTTCGCGCTAGGGTACCCGCCTGCCCACGCAGGGCTCCGTGGGTGCAGGGCTCCGGGGCTGCAGGGCTCCGGGCCTGCAGGGCTCCAGGGCTGCAGGGCTCCGGGCCTGCAGGGCTCCGGGGCTGCAGGGCTCCGGGGCTGCAGGGCTCCGGGGCTGCAGGGCTCCGTGGCTGCAGGGATCCGGGGCTGCAGGGCTCCGGGGCTGCAGGGCTCTGGGGCTGCAGGGCTCCAGGGCTGCAGGGCTCCGGGCCTGCAGGGCTCCGGGGCTGCAGGGCTCCGGGCCTGCAGGGCTCCGGGCCTGCAGGGCTCCGGGCCTGCAGGGCTCCGGGCCTGCAGGGCTCCAGGGCTCCAGGGCTCCGGGCTGAAGGGCTCCAGGGCTGCAGGGCTTTGGGGCTGCAGGCCTCGGTGGACGGCCGGGGGACCCATGGAGCCCGTCCTGGGCACTTTGCCTCGCCGCGGGCTGGAGGAGGGAGCACCGGACGCCCCGGGGAAGTGTCGTCCGGGCTTGGCCCATCTGGTCCCCGCCTGAGAACTGCCATCCCCGGGAGGGGTGTCCCGGCATACCCTGCCCCTACTAATCCGGAGGAAGGCTACCCACCTTTCTTGTAACCCTCGCGCTCCGAGTGACAGAGGGGATCCTAGGCGCGGGTGCGCCCGACCTCCTGGAGCCCTGACTGGGATCCGGGAGTCAAATGAGCCCTCATCGGGACTTCCAGGCTGGCCCGGACATCTGGTCGCCCCATTGGAAAGCATTGCGTGCGACCAGATGGCCGAGGGAAAGGTGCGACCAGATGGCCGGGACCGAAAGGACTCCCAGCTGCCCACACCGAGCCATAGCGGTAGGGCTCCCGCCTGCCCTTGCAGGGCTCCGGGGCTCTGCACCAGGGTCCCTTGTCCCGGGCAGATGGACACTTGGCAGGCCGCAGGACGTGGGATCCCAGGCCCTGGCCAAAAATCAGGAGGCCCGGGGCCGGTCCCTGCTTCTCAACGCAGCTAGGCCGGGGAGATAGGGGAGACTGCCCAAGTACGAGGGACCCCAGTCCCGGGCACACGGTCCCTCAGGTTGTGCGCTCGTTTTCCACAATTTGTTTTCAAAATTCCGCGAAGAGGCATTCCGCAAATTCCGCCCAGCCCTACTTAGAATGCATAACTGAACACAATTATGAACAACCCCTTATTCCTTCTCCACGACGATTGAGTACAATTAAGTTGAATGTGACGAGTAAAACAAAATAATATTACAAACCACTAGATGGCAGTGCAATATTATGTATTGAATACTGTTACTTGTTTAGTTTCTAGATGCGTTGTGATGAAAATCCATCCCTTGAAGATCCCCACAGCGATGTGTGGAAAAACACTCAAAAGAAACCAAAACAAATCTAGCAAAATAAATGCAGAAAAATTTCAAAGCGTCTTTTCACTTCAAAACAGGACAATACGTGAAGATCAAAGATGTCTCCTACGCAGCGTAACGTGACACGTCAGGAGACTCAAATGTCCGCAATGAAGCGAAGCATGAAGCACGAAGAATCCTCATGAGGCGGAGAATGGAACTGTCGCGGACTCGCGTATCCTTGATGCAAATAAGCAGATAAATGGTTGTGGTTGATTTTTAGAGAATGCGAGCGTCGTCTGTTTAAAGAAACAATGTCAGTAGAATTCTTTGTACCTTGCAAATGGTCTCAACCAGTCAGAAGCTCCGTGAAGCAAAAAAAAATATATATATATTCATTGGTCTCAAAACGTTAAGTTTGACAAATGCTGTGCCCTCCAACACGACAAAAGCAAGTCTTCTTAGCGCAGTACAACGTTCAATTCAGTCGATAGAACTCTTCTTTCTGCATAATAATGTTCAATTAGGTCACAACAAATTTAAGTGTTAAATCCTTTCTTCCAGTTTACCACCATCAGAATGCTCTTTAAGCACTCCAGAGACAACTCGGTGAAACAACAGGGTGAATTTAACAGTATGACCTCTTTTCTCCTTTATATTTAAATACAAATTTCAATAACTCACTAATTAATATAAATGTCCATGAGTTATCAAAGATTGTAAAAGAATAGTGATGATGAGCCACTAATTATATTTAATGTCCATGGACTATCATCACTACAGGATAGAGCCCGCACCGAAATCTCCCAACCTCAAAGAGTTTCAAGATAAAGAGGTGAGATGTGCGGCAGTTACCCTAAAGTAAAAGCTCAGAAATGAAGAGTTCAACCACATAAGAGTGGTTAACTTAAAATGAATATGAGCTTTGAAGGCTTTAAAGTCAGATTAAAGTGAGGTACTCACAATGAAGATGAGAACTACCAGTTCTTAGGAAGTCCAGTATAGTTGAATCATATAAAAATTAATTTTGATGTTGGGATAGTGCTGCCTCTTCTAAGTCACCCAAGCATTGTTTTGTTGACGTCGCCTGCTTTCTTTTTACACTTCGATCTCTGAATGGGTTTCCCAACCTTAGTATTCCATCACTCAAGAAGTGGCCAGGGATAGAATGGAAGTTGACACTGAACGTTGTTTTACATCAAAATATTCTCTGCAGGGAAGATTGAGAAACATGGCGGCCGCTGACTAAACGGCCGCGGGCGCTCCTCTTCGGGCATCGGGTTCCGGGTCCTTAATGGCCCTTAATGGCGGCATGATCCCGAAGCGAAATTAATAACGAAATCCCCTGCATCAGTTTCCCCAAAACATGGTGTGGTCCCCCACAAATGGGAGCTCTCGTCATTACTTACCGGTGCCTGTTTTTCGGTTAGCGCCTGTGACTGTGGTGGCGGTGACGGAGTCGGCGCGGATGGTCTGCCCTCGACCCTCTGGTTCCGGTGCGTGTGGCGGAGTTGGACGACTGAGAGGCTGGGTCGCACCTGGGGTGCCGGTGGGGAGGAGCGGGCGTGGAGCTGCTGAGCGTCCGCCAAGTTGGAGGTGGGGAAACGCGGCGGATGTGTTGAGACAGAGCGGGCGGCTCCCCGCATTGTCGCGCTGCAGTCCCGACGGTGTTTTTGGCCCGGATTCTCCTTATTTACTCCTGGAGCAGGTAGAGAGGGTTGGGATAGGGTGAAGGAAGGGCTGGCAAGGTTTCCAGGCTGGGGTGGGCTCGGTGTGCCTGTTGGAAGTTTTCTGGCCACATTGCTTGTTGGTGGGAGCAGTATCAACGAGTGTAGTGGTGGCTATTCCGGATTCAACAAAGAAAAAGTCACCTTTATTTTTCCCCAGCAATAGAAACAGCATATTGGAATCATCAGAGGGGTCTATTTTAGGTGAAGTTTCTCCCGAATGTATGGAGAGCAGGATTTCTGCGCAAGAGGGTGCTTCTCCTCCTAAACTTTCTAGATATTCATTAAGGGCTAGGGCGGCACATTTAGTTTCTAATAAGTTGATCACCCATTTGATTATTCCGCAGCGAATCCCCCCTCCAGTGGCTGAAATTAACATCTTGTCCGGGAAGGGAAAACAGATTAAACAGGAGGGGAGTTTAGTAGCACCAGAGGCACCAGTTTTTTGTCCAAATCTCAAAGGGGTAAGGTGAAACTAAGGGAAAAGAAATTGGCGGGGACTAAAGTAAGGATTACTCCTTCATTGAAATCCTATTACCAGGTCATGTCTCTGACCTCCACAAAATTGAATCCCCAATCTCAACCACAAGTCCCTGGCAGCTCCAAAGTGGCATCTTCATAAAGACCAGAGTCCACTTTGTCCCTTTTGCCTGTCTCCGCTCCTCCCTCTTCCCCTTCAAAGGGAAGAAAGGGTTAATATTGGAGGCTATCGACAGCAAGCAGAACAGTGTGCAGAGGTAAATCCCCCTTCCAGAGTCAAGAGGTGCAGTCAATTTGGCAGAATGTATTATAAAATCTAACCTGGATTTAGAAGTGCATCCAGCTATTACCCTTGTTAATAGATACTCCATTTTGGACCAGCAGAACTGGGAAGATCAGGGGTTTGACCAGCTACAGGGAATGCAAGAAGTTCAATTCTGGGAGGAAGGGCATGGAAAGGATAAGCAAGAATCATCAGAGCTATTAACAGGGGAGCAAAATAAAGGAAAGGTAAAAGGACAGTTGTAGGATCTGAGCAGTTCCTCCGGCCAGTACACTAAAGGCTCAACCCCTCTCCCCCCGGAAATTAAGGCTACCTCAATCCCAATCTCCCACTCATTGGCCGAAATCCTCTTGGCGCTGAAAGACGAGCTGGCAAACAGATTTACAGTGTCCGATGCAAACCAAGCCGATTTAGCGAACAGGTTCTTGGTCTCCGAGACAAATCAGGCTGCCATCCGATCTTCTTGTGAGTTGCTGGCCCAGAAATTGAAACTAGTTACCGCAAGGACAGATGCAATTGAAGAGGAAATCCCCAAGATTAAGATCGTGATGGAGGCCACCGCGTTGCAACTGGAAAAACTATCTATCCAGAATAAAGATCTCAAAGATGATCTTGAGAGGTTGGAGAACCACTCAAGGAGAAATAATTTGAAAATTTTGAACATTCCCGAAGCAATGGAGGGAGAGGATATCAAGGGTTTCCTGATCTCCTTATTGAAGCGTACTGTTCTGAAAGATCATCCTGGCATAGACCTAAGCTACGAAATCCAGAGAGTCCATAGAGACCCTTTTAAAAGAAACCCTGGTCGGTTGAAACCCCGGAAAACCCTGGTCAACTTCTTATGCTATTCAGTGAAAGAACAGATTTTATCTGCTGCCTTAAAAGAAGGTGCGATTCCCTCTCCATTCTCAGAACAGTCTCCTTTTTCCTTCTTTATAAGATCGGACATTTCTCACATAACAGCGGAAAGACAGTGGGAACTGGGGAAAAGACTATCAGAGTTGAATGGGTTGGGGGTGAAGGCTCAACTAAGGTTTCCAGCCACACTGCGTGTTATGTGGAACAATCACATGCATATGATCCGCTCACCACAAGAAGTAGACATTTTAATTGCGAAAATTCAGCATGATAAGCAGGGAGGTCTGTGAGGGGGAAGATAGAAGTTCAATATGACGCCTCGAGTTGAATCAAGCCGCCAGTTTATGATTAATTTGCCCGGAGAGGGGAAGAGCCCGAATAGACATTTGCCTTTTGGAAGGTAGGGTTCCTCAGGGCGTAAGGGAGTTAGGGGGTCACAAGGGGTTAGGGAGGGAAGGGGGGATGGGGGGTGGGGGAGTGGTGGGGCACAGGGTGGCAGAAAAAATTGTAAAAGAATGCTCTCATCTCACTGGTTATTTAAACCAAATTGTAAGTGGTATCCGTTAAGCAGGGAATTCACCCCGGAAAGATAGAAGGGAAGGGGGGCCGTAAGATTCAATTTATTTCATGGAATATAAATGGTTTAAGATGTTCCAGAAGACAAAGATTGATTTTTAAGTATTTAAAGATGTTAACAGTTCAGGTCTGCTTATTGCAGGAAACTCACCTAAACCAAATAGAGTCTAAGAGTATTTTCTCTAAACTCCCGTGGATACAATCTTTTTGCCACTCCCAATAATCAATAAACTACCGAGGGGTGGCAATTTTGGTTAAGAGGGGATTTTCCTGTGAAATAAAATCGGTTTTAACAGACCAATCAGGAAGATGGATTATCGCCCAGTTGGATTTTGAAGGGGAAAAGTTGACCTGTTCTTCCTTCTATGGCCCCAACGTGGACGATCCCTCCTTCCTGGCCAAATTACAAGATAATCTTATCTCAGCATCTCCCCCTCTAATTGTGGGAGGCGATTTCAATGTCAGGCTCGACCCGATCAAGGATAGGTCCAATCAGAGTCATGCTATCGGTTCTTCAAGATCCCGAAAGGTCCTGAAAAACCTCTTATTAAACATCAACTTGGTCGATGTATGGAGAGCTAAGATGGGTAGTGCACAGGGTTTTACTTTTTATAGTAAAAAGTATCATCACTCTGCCAGGATAGATTATGTCCTGATAAATAAAGAGGCCCTTGATAAGATCCTCAATATCTCTATAGTACCAAGTCATCTTTCAGACCATGCTCCTTTGCTCCTATTATACTCCTTGAGCAATTCACGTCCGCAATCAAGGTGGACTTTGAATAGAGTATTCTTGTCAGACTCAGGGATTACCCAGGCAATCAAAAAGGCTACCATCACATTTTTTACTTTTAATATAGGCTCCGCCTCAATAGATCAGGTATGGGAAGCATATAAAGCCAATTTGAGAGGGGTGCTGGGTAGTCAAATAAGAATAAAAAAGAAAAAAAGATTCTTGAATTACAGTCCCTAGAGTCAAGAATATCTACCCTTGAAAAAGAAAGGAATCTCACTAATCAAGAAAACACTAGGGATTCGGATGAATTGGAAAAGGAACTTGAGAAAGCTAGGCAGAATCTTAGGATCTTTCTAGACGAGAAATGCAAGGCCCAGTGGCAGGTACGGAATATGGAGAATTTCGAATACAGGGAAAGAGCCGGAGCATTATTGGCCTGGAAAGCAAGGTTGGATCAGGCAAAAAATGATATTAACGAACTTATCATAGATAGTGTGGGTACTAAATCAAGTAAGCATGTAGAAATTCAGGAATGTATTCGGTCCCTTTTTTCAAATCTGTACAGAGAGGACATAGCTCCTTCTCCTGAAGCAGTTAGCTCATGGCTAAGGGATAAGTCCCTACCAGTGTTAACCAAAGCCGCTAAAGACTTGTCTCTATTGAGGAGATAGGGGTTCAAATTAAGAGGACAAAAATAAAAAAGCGGCCGGCCTGGATTCTCTCCCCAATGAAACTTATAAATTGTTAGCAGATGAGCTTTTGCCTATCCTTCACACACTTTTTAATTCAGTCTACAGCACCTCCGGGGTGGGCCCTAGATCCAGGAAAGAGGCCACAATAGTATTAATACTGAAACCAGGGAAAGACCCCCTGTTGGCAGATTCCTATTGACCAATCTCCCTGCTGAATGCGATTATAAGATCTTCATGAGCATTTTAGCAGGGAGGCTGGCAAAATTGGCGCCAAGCCTAATAAATACCGACCAGAAGGGTTTCATGGTCGGGAGATCTATTCAGGAGCAAACCCAAATTTTGATCGGGAATATCGATTTGGCAGAGATCAGGGGTGATCCCTTAGCGGTAGTGGCCTTAGACGCCGCTAAGGCTTTTGATCGAGTATGTTGGAGATATCTATGGGGGGCGTTAGAGACCGCAGGAATAGGTCCAACATTTGTGCAGACCCTAAAAATTTTTTAGCCTGGGGCGTTTGTGAAAATCTTGCTAAATGGTTCCCTGATTCCTAGTTTCGAAATACAGAGAGGAACAAGGCAGGGATGCCCCTTGTCCCCGCTTTTATTCAATATATATATTGAACCCTTGGCAGAGATGATCAGGCTCGATAACGACATTAGACCATTTGAATCACAAGATTATCACTGTAAAATTGCACTCTACGCCGATGATGTTATTATTTACACCAGTGATCCCAACATTGCCATCCCTCGGATTGAGACATTGTTACAGGAGTTTGGCTCATTGTCGTGATATCTAGCAAATTCGTCCAAAACCGAAATTATGTGTTGGAATACAACATATAGGCGAGGCCCAGAAAGTGGGGAGTTTAGATATCTCAGGATAAAAATAGTGAAGGATCTGAAGAAAATACCCCTCTTAAATCTGGTCAAAATTGAAAAGGACATAGATTATCTCTTTGCTAGGTGGAAAAATCTCCCTATGACGATCTACGGAAGGGTAAACCTAGTAAAGATGTCGGTCCTCCCGAAATTGACATATCTTTTTAACACCATCCCTCTCACATTTCACAGAAAATCATTAGTAAAATCCAGGGTAAAATTGGAAGTTTTATATGGGGGCAGGAAAGCGCAAGACTATCATGGAAGAAACTAAGAAGAAAGCTCTTGAAGGGCGGCCTGGCCTTACCAGATATTAACTGGTACCTAATGGCATTTCAGTTTAAGGCCATTAGGATGTTATTAACAACTCCGGCGGAGTCTAAGTGGGGTAGGCTTTTGGGGGAAATGGTATCAGCAGAGGGGGACAACGGGCAAGGTGGGCTTTTGTATAAATTTGGGGCTCCCAGATTTTTTAAACGTGTGCGCCTCAAGGTTCTAAAAACTGCCTTGTCAAACTGGTACAAACGGAGGCGAATTTGGGGTATAGGTTATTTCTCTGATTTTTCCCCAATATGGGATTCACCGGGGACCCCAGAATGCCTGAATGACTGTCTGACGACTCCTATAAGGAAGGCTGGCTTGTGGAAATGGTTGGACTTGGTCGACTTAGATGGGGTACTCCCATGGGAGCTGTTAGAGGTCAAGATTGGTTCCACCTTCTCAAGGTTTAAGTACCTCCAGCTAAGATCATGGTATGAGATGGAAGTGGGCGAAATTAAATTGGGATCTTGAGCAGTTATTACAAGACCCGCAACCAAGGAAAAAATAAATGTCTCTTTGGTATGCAAGACTGCTTGATGCGGAGCACAGCGAGATCCCGTCCCAATCATTGGTGTGGAACTCTCTTCCACAAGCCCACCCCACAGAAGCTAGATTTGAATCCTCCCTAAAACTACTCTATAGATTTATAAAGCCTGCTAGGCTAAAAAAGAATCACTTTTTTGTGCTAAACAGGCTTTATTATTCTCCGGCTAGAATTGCTAAGTTTTCCCCGGTCCCGACTCCACAATGTCCTAGATGTAAAAGCGATAAAGCCGATGATATCCACATGTTCTTCGAACGTATAGAATTACGTTTATTTTGGAAGAATGTGGGTGATACTTTGACATCTATTTTTGGCATAGATTTGGAAATAGATGTCATCCTTGTGATTTTTGGTTCAAACGATCTTATAAGGGAGGTGCTGTCACAATCAGATATGCGACAATTATTATATCTTATTATTCTAGCTAGAAGGGAGGTTTGCTTAAGGTGGAAAGACCCGATCCCCCCAATAGAGAAAACTGGGTAAAAGCTGCGCTGAATATGGCACGTCTGGTCAAGGGAGACAGGACAGAAGTACATGAAAACATCTGGTCTCCCCTTTTAGTGTGGGGAGGCCATCTCCATTTGATAAGCTGTTAGAACTATGGTGGTCGAATCCTGGTCCAATGATTACACCTGACCTCAACTACGTGAGGAAGCCCATGGGGGGTATAGATCTACGCAGTGAGCCGAAGGGCGCCCAGGTCCAATTTATCCGGCTTGTAAAATCTGCCTCGGTCTTAGGTGAGATGAGGACAAAAATATATATATATATATATATTCTCTGCAGAAGGTAAATTAGGTGGACATGAAACGTGTCCATCTGTCCGTCCATCCCTTTGTTCTGTGCTGTTTAACTGCATGGGTGTCTGTCTGTATGTGCACCCTCTCGTTGAGCCTCACTGCTCTGAGCATGGGTACCAGCATGTCTGTTCGTCGATGGATTGGAATTTTAAATTCTGGAGGTCGAGGCTCAAATTAGGGGTGGCATATAAAACTGGGCAGTATTGTTGGGGTTACACAATGGGTGATTGTCTCTGGAATACAACTTTTAAAGCTGATTGAACTCCAGCAAGTCCATAGCTTCTGGATATCAAGCTTTAAGTCAAATCCCCTGCAGCTGTGTCAATTAGTCTCTTTGAGCCTCCAGTCATGACAGTGTTTTAATTGGGTAGGAATTCGCAAGTACCCGATACCTAAACTTTTTAAGTTAAAAGGGAAAGCACCTGCACTTCTCAGCACAAGTGCAGTTCTTCTAATCGGAGAGAACCTGCACTTCTGAGTAGCACTGTAGGTTCTATATTATTGTATTCTTTCATTTAAAGACCCATCACCAGTAAGGTTACTTACTGGATGACTTCACGCCGTCAGGGCAGTATATTCAAGTTCCGGGCTTTCCTTTTACCATTGATTGTTTTCAGGTGCGTTAGTCCAATTGTTTAGGTTGAAATGTCTTGTTACTTACCGGTAATCTTCATTACCCTGATTAGGGTCCTCCCCGTCCCAGTCCTTACAAAATGAGGCAGTTCTGCCTCCACCCAGCCAATCAAAATGCCAGAAAAAAAAAAACTCCCACCCACCGCCATGCCTGTTATCACCAAGACCCAGACACAAACACAGCGGGAGGGAGGGAGGGAAGAAGACTAGGAGGGAGAGGACCCTAATCGTGGTAATGAATATTACCGGTAAGTAACAAGACATTACCCCCTCATGGGTCCTCCCCCTCCCAGTCCTTACAACGTGAGGAACTCACAAGCAGAGAACCAAGAAGAAAAACTCAGGACACCAGGGATCCATGCAAAAGGTACAAAAAGTTTAATCAAATAAATGATCAATGAACAGCAGCGTTAAGAACGCCAACAGCAAAACTGTCAACAGATGCATGCAAAACATCAAGACGATAATGCCGAACAAAAGTGTGATGGGACTGCCAAGTGGCCACCCTACAAATCTCTTGCACAGAAACCCCCGCCGCCTCAACCCAGGAAGCGGACATAGAACGCATCGAATAACCCTGCACCTGAGACGGAGGAGGCAGATCCACAGACTTATAGGACTGGCAGATCACCAAACGCATCCATTGACTGATCGTGGAGGAGGACACCTTCTTCCCCTTAGCCACACCCCCACAGGAGACAAACAGAGCAGGGGAAAGGCGAAACCCAATCGAACGCTGCAGGTAAATCCGAAGAAGCCTGGCTACTCGAGCCAAACTACCAGGGGCTAAGCAGGGGTTATCAAAGAGGGTGTCTCTCCTTTCCCTGACTAGAAGCAGGGGTCCCTATTTGGACTAAGGTAACATCCAAAGAAAAGGGAACAAGGGAATCCCCCTCGGTAGGTAAATCAGGAAGTACCACCTCCTGTTGCAAATGGAATTTGGAAGAAACCTTAGGCAGAAAAGCTGGATCAAGCCGTAAAACAACCCGATCCTGCAAGAACTTCAAGTAAGGGAAAGAAATGAGCAAGGCACCCAATTCACCCAACCGGCGAGCGTAGGTGATGGCCAGCAAAAAAGCCACCTTAGCAGACAACCACAAAAAGTCCGCCTCCAATAAGGGCTCAAAAGGGGGCAACTGCAGACCCGGCAAAACAGTAGTCAAATCCCAAGAAGGCACGATCACAGGAAAGACCGGCCGATGAAGCCGAAAACTCCGAAGAAGCCGACTCACCAAAGGAGCAACAACCTCCAAGGAAGCACCAGGACCCCGACAAGCACAAACCGCCGCCCACTGAGCAGACAAAGTGGAAGGGGAAAGGCCCTTTAAAAAACCAGCCCGGAGAAAATCCAACACAGAAGTAGGATCCCCCAGCACAGGATCCACCCCATGGGAAGAACACCAAGAGACAAAAGAGCCCCAATGACAACCATAGGATTTAAGGGTCGAGGGCCGACGCGACAGCTGGATGTCACGAGGCACCACAGAAGAACAGCCCAAAGACTCAAACGTCAACCACTCAAGAGCCAAGCTGTCAGCAGCAAACGACAAAGACAAGGTAGACACAGGAGCGGAAATTGAAGAGGAGCTGGAACCAAAGGAAGCCGGACAAACCGACCCTCCACCAGCCGCAACAGGAGAGGAAACCGAAGGCGGCGAGGCCAGAAAGGAGAAATGAACAGGACCGAGACCCTCTCCCCCGAATCTTCTGAAGCACCCTCGGGAGGAGGGGAATAGGAGGGAAGGCATACAGAAGACCCAAAGGCCAGGGAATCAAAAGAGCATCCACCGTCCAAGCCTGAGGACACATCACCTCCGAACAAAACTGGGGGATAAGAGCGTTGCGATGAGAGGCAAATAGATCGATCCAGGAAGTCCTGAACCGAAGACAAAGGGACTGGAACAGAGGAAGAGAGAGATGGTACAGAACAGAGGATGGAAGATTGTGGCTCAAAGCGTCTGCATGAAAATTAAACTGTCCCAGAATGTACACCACCCTCAGGGCTAACAGATGAGATTCTGCCCAAGCACAAATCATGGAGGCGAGCAGGTTCAGAGATGCGCACCTGGTCCCCCCCATGGTTCAAGTAACAACGAGCCACCTGATTGTCGGTACGAACCAACAGATTTGTCACGTGGAGATGAGCCTGAAAGAACTGCACTGCTTCCCAGATGGTCACCAGCTCCCGCCAGTTCGAGGAACGGGTGCTGTCCCTCCAAGACCACCGACCCTTGGTCTCCAAGGACCCCAACATGGCACCCCAACCCCAAGGACTGGCATCTGTAGTCAACAAAAGGGGAGGTGGAAGACAAAACCGCACCCCCTTCTCCAGATTGGGAGTGCAAAGCCACCAGTCCAAGTCCCGAATCAGAGTAGGAGAGGAACCAGAGTCTCGTAATTCACCCGCGAGGAGTCCCACCGAGCCAACAGTTGAGTCACCAAGGGCTTGAGATGCAGGCGAGCCTAAGGAACCACTGCAGTGGTGGCAGCCATCAACCCCTGGACCCACAACCAAACACAAGCCGGGGTAGAGGAACAGCTCACATATCCCGCAACAGAGTCTGAAGGGAAAGGATCCAAACAGGAGGGAGAAACACCACCCCCTAAGAGGTGTCGAACAGACCCCTGATGAACTGAAGTCTCTGAACAGGATCCAGATGAGACTTGGCCAGATTCAACTTGAACCCTAGATCTTGGAACAGGGACAACGTAGCCTTCACCGCCAGAAGAACCTTAGGAAAGGAGGAAGCAGAGACCAAACATTCATCAATATAGGGAAACACAGAGAAACCCCGATGCTGCAAAACCCCCACATGCAGGATCCAATACCTTTGCCCATAGGCTTAAGATGGAGAGGTGAAGTTTAGTGTGCCTGAACTCACAATTTAATAACACATCTTTTTGTGAAGGTGGTTTTTGAATTGTGTGTATAGAAACCATGCTTTTAGAAGTGGCTGTTTTCTTTTGTTCTAACAATTCTGTGTCTCTCTGCTTGGTTGTGGATTGACTGTCTGGATTTGGATTTGATAGGATCTGGGAAGTGTCTTGACCCAGGCTAACCTGCATCTGGATGTGAAGAGGCCTGGGCTGCTTCACCTCCTGCTGAGTGTCTGAGGAACCAGACCCCCACTATCAAAGGAAGAAGGAGTCACTGGCAGGGAGACAGCCAGAACTGGTTTGGACAGGGGTCAGTGCCCCCTGAACACAAAGACTTCAAAGACATTTAGGGGTGTGTCTAAGTATGGACTTCAGCCATTACATGCACTCGGTGAGATGCTCGTGTTATTGAAAAAGGTTCAAAAAGTCTAAAGAATTTACAGAATTTTGAAAGTACACACGTGTGAAACTTTACGAAGTGCCCCGATAGAGGTCCATAGTAGTGAGCATTGTGTTGAGTGCACAGATTTTGTGCACCTTTCTTGAATAGTCATTAGACGGATAGGAGCAGGTTCCATCACAAGACAGCACACAAGTGGTTCAGTTGATTATATTTTCAAGTATAGATAAACCACGAGTGCAGGCTAGAAACCCTTTTTGACTTACATTAGTTGACCTAGCGTAATGCCACAAAGCATCCAACATGACTCAGTGAGTTAAACACTCACTGCTGAGCAAAGCAGTGGTCTGTAAGTCTCAAGTTTGATTCTGGGCTAGGCCAAGTCTGTTCCATCCTTTCGAAGCCATTCATTTATTTGCTTGCCCTCCCCTTTAATCGACCCTTGCCTCCGCCTCACCCCTTCCACAACACTGCCCTAGGCCCCCACCATACCTCTGAGGGCACTGCACGTTTTGCTAATCTCCTATCCCCAGCCTGTTTGGTTAATTTTTGCATGATTTGTAGTGCCCTCATTTAACCACCTCCCTCTATACCCTCGCACAACACTGCTTGCCTGCCCACACCTCCATGATCGCTGCATTGATTTCTTATCCTTATTTTAAATTAGTAGCCTTCATTTATATTGAGCCGACACCAGACTCAAACACGGATCCCAGACTCCACAGTCGGCAGCTCTCACTGCTG
>NC_140579.1:213389404-213429404 GCF_964204655.1 Triturus cristatus
GTGTAACTTATGTATGCTTAAATAAGACTGTGTTGTACTTACCTCGAATCTCATAAAGAGTGCTGAGGGTATTTTGACTAGAATAAATACATTCTATTTTTATATATATCTGTTGTGGTGTCCTTTAATTTGGTATTCCAGGGATTGCAAATGGTATAACAGCTGGCTTCACATGCCATACAGAGTTTAGCCTAAGACTGCTCTTGTCCATGCTACCACTAGGATAGCTGGTCTATAAGGTTAACTTTACAACCAATCACCATAAGGGTTGTTTGGACTGATACAAGGTGTACACTAGAACTAGTGACATCATATATCAGGCCAACTTCTCACAGCTACCTTAAGAGAGTCATAGTTACTCCCGCCGTTTACCCACGCTTCATTGAATTTCTTCACTTTGACATTCAGAGCACTGGGCAGAAATCACATTGCGTCAACACCCGCCTCGGGCTTCGCGATGCTTTGTTTGAATTAAACAGTCGGATTCCCCTGGTCCGCACCAGTTCTAAGTCAGATGCTAGGCGCTGTCCGAGGCAGAACACTGGCCCCACGCCCCCGGGGAGGGGGCACGGGGAGAGGCGACCACCGCAACTGGGGCAATCCACAGGAAGGGCCCGGCTTGTGTCCAGAGTCGCCGCCGCCCCGGAGGAAAGCGCCTAGTCCAGCCGCGGCACGCACCCAGCCCCGCTTCGCACCCCAGCCCGACCGACCCAGCCCTTAGAGCCAATTCTTATCCCGAAGTTATGGATCTGACTTGCCGACTTCCCTTACCTAGATTGTTCCAACATGCCAGAGGCTGTTCACCTTGGAGACCTGCTGCGGATATGGGTACGGCCCAGCGCGAGATTTACACCATCTCCCCTGGATTTTTAAGGACCAGCGAGAGTTGACCGGACGCCGCCGGAACTGCGACGCTTTCCAAGGCTCGGGCC
This sequence comes from Triturus cristatus, assembly GCF_964204655.1. NCBI lineage: Eukaryota > Metazoa > Chordata > Amphibia > Caudata > Salamandridae > Triturus > Triturus cristatus. The sequence continues at coordinate 213,390,337 of NC_140579.1, forward strand.
CCTCTCGGGGCGAACCCATTCCAGGGCGCCATGCCCTTCACAAAGAAAAGAGAACTCTTTCGATCGGCTGAGGGCAACGGAGGCCATAGCGCCCGCGACGGCCGGGTATGGGCCCGACGCTCCAGCACCATCCATTTTCAGGGCTAGTTGATTTGGCAGGTGAGTTGTTACACACTCCTTAGCGAAATCCGACTTCCATGGCCACCGTCCTGCTGTCTATATCAACCAACACCTTTTCTGGGGTCTGATGAGCGTTGGCATCGGGCGCCTTAACACGGCGTTCGGATCATCCCGCAGCGCCAGTTCTGTTTCAGAATCGCTGGACATCACGGAGGTCTGACCCAGCAAACCCGCCGAAAAAGGACCAACGAGAAGGGGCTGAGAGCCAGGTGCGTACCCGGGCTCCTGGGGTCCCCGGCGGGCACATCCAGGCAAGGCCTTCCCCCGACTCGGGATCGCCGGACCACAGGGAAGGGGGCTGAGAGGCAGTGCCGCAGGCTGGGGGACGGGGCCCAGGGCCGGAGCCCCCGACCCGGGGCCCGGCAAGGCCCCTGGACCCAGCCAGAGCTCCCAGGCCTGGAGGCGAAGGGGAAGCCTCCCCGGGCCCGCCGGACCCCATCCCGGGCACCCTGCCATGTGGCAGGACCCAGGACGGAGCCAGGGGCGGGGAGGCCGCCCTCCCCGGGACCCTCAGGATCCCGACTGGAGCTCCTGAACCCAGACAAGCAAGGGGAGGCTCCCCGGTCACAACAGAACCCCGTCCCCACATAACCCGTCCTGGGCCTTTGGCAGTGCCGCAGGCCGGGGGACAGTGTCCAGGGCCAGAGCCCCTGACCCGGGGCCCGGCTGGGGCTCCCAGGCCCGAGGCGCAGGGGAAGCCTCCCCGGGCCCGCCGGACCCCGTCCCGGGCACCCTGCCATGCGGCAGGACCCAGGACGGAGCTCCTGAACCCAGCCAAGCAAGGGGAGGCTCCCCGGCCACAATGGAACCCCGTCCCGGGCCTTTGACAGTGCCGCAGGCCGGGGGACGGGGCCCAAGGCCGGAGCCCCTGACCCCGCCGGGGCTCCCAGGCCCGGAGGCACAGGGGAAGCCTCCCCGGGTCCGCCGGACCCCGTCCCGGGCACCCTGCCACACGGCAGGACCCAGGACGGAGCCCGGGGCGGGGAGTCAGCCCTCCCCGGGGCCCTCAGGGGCCCGGCCGGAGCTCCTGAACACAGCCAAGCAAGGGGAGGCTCCCCGGCCACAACGGAACCCCGTCCTGGGCCTTTGGCAGTGCCGCAGGCCGGGGGACAAGGTCCAGGGCCGGAGCCCCTGACCCGGGGCCCAGAGGGGCCCCTGGACCCAGCCGGGGCTCCCAGGCATGGAGGCGTAGGGGAACCCTCCCCGGGCCCGCCGGACACCACCCCGGGCACCCTGCCACGCGGCAGGACACAGGACGGAGCCCGGGGTGGGGAGGCCACCCTCCCCGGGGCCCTCAGAGGCCCGGCCAGAGCTCCTGAACCCAGCCAAGCAAGGGGAGACTCCCCGGCCACAACAGAGTCCTGTCCCCGGCCTTTGGCAGTGCCGCAAGCTGGGGGACAGGGCCCAGGGCCAGAGCCCCTGACCCGGGGCCTAGAGGGGCCCCTGGACCCAGCCGGGGCTCCCAGGCCCGGAGGCGTAGGGGAACCCTCCCCGGGCCCGCCGGACCCCATCCAGGGCACCCTGCCACGCGGCAGGACCCAGTACGGAGCCCGCGAGAACTCACTCGGGCACCCTGCCACGCGGCAGGACGGAACCTGGGGTGGGGAGGCCACTCTCCCAGGGACCCCTGGACCCAACCCAGCAGGGGGAGGCCTGCCGGGTCTCATCCGGGGCAGCCTGCAATGTGGCAGGCCCTGGGACAGACCCAGGGCTGGGGCAGCATTCTGGCCTTGCCTGTCCAGCTGCCTGCTGAGGACCGCTAGGCCGAGAGGGGTCCCAAAAGTACCCTGTCCCTGGTAATCCGGAGGAAGGCTACCCCCCTTTCTGGTAACCCGTGCACTCCGATTGACGGAGGGGACCCTAGGGGCAAATGCGCCCAGCCTCCTGGAGCCCTGACTGGGATCTGGGAGGCAAATGGACCCTCATCGGGACTTCCAGGCCGGCCCGGCCATCTGGTCGCCCCATTGGAAAGCATTGCAGCGACCAGATGGCCGAGGGGAAAGGAGCGACTAGATGGCCGGCACCTAAAAGGACTCCCGTCTGCCCGCCCCGAGCCGTACCGGTAGGGCTCCCGCCTGACCACCCATGCAGGGCTCGGGGGCCTCTGCTTCCTGGGGGGCTCGGGGACCCCGGCTGGGCCTCAGGCACGGGGAGGACCACTGGCGCTCTTGGGCCCGGGCGCCCGGGGGAGGACTGCCCGGGACCCGTGGTGCCTGTCCCAGGCACTTTGCCGTGCCGCGGGCCGGAGGAGGGAGCCCCAACCACCTGGAAGGATGTTGCCCGGGCATAGCCCATCCGGTCCCCAGCAAAGAACCACCAGCCCAGGAGGGGTGTTCTGGCATACCCTGCCCCTACTAATCCGGAGGAAGGCTACCCACCTTTCTTGTAACCCACGCACTTCGAGTGATGGAGGAGACCCTAGGCGCGGATGCACCCGACATCCTGGAGCCCTGACTGGTATCCGGGAGGCAAATGGACCCTCATCGGGACTTCCAGGCCGGCCCGGCCATCTGGTCGCCCCATTGGAAAGCATTGCGCACGACCAGATGGCCACGGGGAAAGGAGCGACCAGATGGATGGCACCTAAAACGACTCCCGTCTGCCTGCCCCGAGCCGTAGCGGTAGGGCTCCCGCCTGACCACCCACGCAGGGCTCGGGGGGCTCTGCTTCCCGGGGGGCTCGGGGACCCTGGCTGGGCCTCAGGCATGGGGAGGACCTCGGGAGCTCTCGGGCCCAGGTGCCCGGGGAGGACGGCCCGGAACCCGTGGAGCCCGTCCCGGGCACATTACCGCGCCGCGGGCCGGAGGGGGGAGCCCCAGACACCTGGAAGGATGTTGCCCGGGCTTAGCCCATCTGGTCCCCAGCAAAGAACCACCAGCCCCGGAGGGGTGTTCCGGCATACCCTGCCCCTACTAATCCGGAGGACGGCTACCCACCTTTCTTGTAACTCACACGCTCCGAGTGACGGAAGGGACCCTAGGTACGGACGCCCCGACCTCCTGGAGCCCTGACTGGGATCGGGGAGGCGAATGAACCCCCATCGGGACTTCCAGGGCAGCCCGGCCATCTGGTCGCCCCATTGGAAAGCATTGCGTGCGACCAGATGGCCGAGGGAAAGGTGCGACCATATGGCCGGGACCGAAAGGACTCCCATCTGCCCACACCGAGCCATAGCGGGAGGGCTCCCGCCTGCCCTTGCAGGGCTCTGGGGCTGCAGGGCACGGGGACTGCAGGGATCGGGGGGCTGCAGGGCTCGGGGCTGCAGGGCTCGGGGGCTACAGGGCTGCAGTGCTCGGGGGCTACAGGGCTGCAGCGCTCGGGGGCTGCAGGGCTCGGGGCTGCAGGGCTCCGGGTCTCTACGGCTGCAGGGCTCTGGGTCTGCAGGGCTCCAGGGCTGAAGGGCTCTGGGGCTGCAGGACTCCGGGGCTGCACGGCTCCGGAGCTGCAGGGCTCGGGGGGGGGGGCTCGGAGACCCCACGCTGGGCCTCAAGCATGGGAGGCCCACAGGAGCTCCCGGACGCCCGGGGACCCATGGAGACCGTCCCAGGCACTTTGCCTCGCTGCGGGCTGGAGGAGGGAGCACCGGACGCCAGGGAGGTTTCGTCCGGGCTTAGCCCATCTGGTCCCTGCCTGAGAACCGCCATCCCCAGGAGGGGCGTCCCGGCATACCCTGCCCCTAGTAATCCGGAGGAAGGCTACCCACCTTTCTTGTAACCCACGCACTCTGAGTGACGGAGGGGACCCTAGGCACGGACGCAGAAAACTACACTCTGCCAGCGTAGCAGATAAAGCCAGCCACTGCTGCTCACTGGCCCGGTCCCTGCTCCTGAAAGCAGCCAGGCCGGGGAGAGCCTCCCCGGGCCCCGGTGGACCCCTGTCTCCAGCGCCCGGACCCTCAGCTGGCTTGCAGGACGGGGGGCTCCCGCATCCCGGAGCCTGCCAGACGGAGCACGAGCCCCGGGCCCGGTCCCAGCTTCCGAATCCTAACCAGGCCGGGCAGAGCCTCCCTGGGCCCCGGTGGACACCCTGCCCCAGCACCTGGACCCTCGGCTGGCTTGCAGGATGGGGAGCTCCCGCACCCTGGGACACAGGGACAGAGCACAAGCCCCGGGTCTGGGCCCAGCTTCTGAACCCTAGCCAGGCCGGGGAGAGCCTCCCCGGGCCCCAGTGGACACCCTGCCCCAGCACCTGGACCCTCGGCTGACTTGCAGGATGGGGGGCTCCCGCACCCTGGGACACAGGGACGGACCACAAGCCCCGGGTCTGGGCCCAGCTTCCGAACCCTAGCCAGGCCGGGGAGAGCCTCCCCGGGCCCCGGTGGACACCCTTCCCCAGCGCCCGGACCCTCGGCTGGCTTGCAGGACAGGGGGCTCCCGCACCCTGGGACACTGGGACGGAGCACAAGCCCCGGGTCCGGGCCCAGCTTCCGAACCCTAGCCAGGCCAGGGAGAGCCTCCCCGGGCCCCGGTGGACACCCTTCCCCAGCATCCGGACCCTCAGCTGGAATCAAGGAGGGTTAAGCCCAGGCCCCATCCCCTCCCCGACGGACTGCCCGGGGAGCCTATTTTTCTCGACTATTAAGCCCCCACGAAGTGGGGTCTTCCAGAAGTTTGGGGAAGGACAAAAGTTGGAGTGAGCCCGGCTGCCAGCCCGCAGGGCTATCTGGTCACCCAGCCCGCAGGGCCATCAGGTCACCTGGCCCGCAGGGCCATCTGGTCACCGGGCCCGCGGGGCCATCTGGTCGCCTGGCCCGCAGAGCCATCTGGTCGCCCAGCCCGCAGGGCTATCTGGTCATGCAGCCAGGCGACCAGAAGACCCGGGACAACCCAGCGCTCGGATGGCCTGATTGGGTGCCGTACCCAGCCGCCCTTGCAGTCCAGTGAGGGTGGCCAGGCGCTCCGAGGCAGCCGGTCGGGAGGCTCCTTCCCCTTGGGCTGCCGCTGCTCAACTCTCTGCTCGACTTGCCCTGGAGCAGCCGGAAGGGGAGGCCCGGCCGGCCCAGGCCATCTGGTCACCCTGCCGACCTGCAAGGGATGGTGGCCCACATCCCCGCACCCCGGTGGGGCAGGGACAGGAGGGGCAGGCCCCCGTGCCTGAGGGCACGTGGTGGAGGCAGCCTCCCGCAGGCCCGCATTACCCCCTCCGCGTCCTTCCCGGCAGCCCGGCGGCAGAGGGACCCACCCCTGGGTGTGGTGGAGGAGGGCGTCCGCGGGCGCCCACGCACAGAGAGACAAAAGCTTGGCTCAGAGGATGACTTTCAATAGATCGCAGCGAGGTAGCTGCTCTGCTACTTACGAAACCCTGACCCAGAATCAGGTCGTCTACGAATGATTTAGCACCGGGTGCCCCACGAACATGCGGTGCACTAAGGGCGATGGAGGCGGCTTTAGGAGAGTAGAGTCTGCTTTCTATGTTCACCCCCACTTTTTGCTTTTGCTTCACTGGTTTTCGACTTAGATGTGGCTGTGGGCCTGCTAATCAGACCCACAGCCCAGCTGTTCTCTCTCTAAATTCACACTATGTACTTTAGGTACATAACACAATTGGTAAGGATCACCTTCTAGGGTCCTGTACAGTGTACCTTAGGTACCCAGGGCATAGGTGTACCCTAGGCCTACCAGGGGCTGCAGCATGTATTATGCCACCCCTGGCTGGCCTTCCATTATGACACAACTGGCTGATCACTCAGCTGGGGCAAGGTTGTGTAATCACCCCTTGCTTAGGTGTAGTATTCCTATACCTACCTTATATATAGACACATGGGTAACCTATCAGTCACTCCTATGGCAGGCCTTAACAATCCTGAAGGCAGAGTGCTTGGTAACATGTGAGATGGTGCTCTAGCATGAGCTGAGCCTGTCTGCAGCTTTCGGAACCATGTCCTTATAGCTGTTCTATGATATCGCCTACCACATACTCTTAAAGTGCCTTATAATCCTCGCGGTTATGGTAACTATGGTTTGGCTTTATCAAAACATGTCATGTAAGGTGTCTAACACTTTGGAATACTACCCCCACACCATTTCTGGCAATGAGGATAGTATTCCTCCCTTCTAGAGGAAGAAGACATGTTGAAGACCTACTACCCGGTTAAAGTTGACCAGAGCCCCAGCATCACAAAATGGATGCTGCTGCCACAGACACAAGTCTGACCTCCTGCTGCTGGGAGTCCTTCCAGCGAGGGAGGCTTGGACAATAGGTTTCCTGCCTTGGGAGGTGCTAGCACCACCCTAGACAGGACTTAGTGTATTGGGGCAGGGAGGGATGAATGAAACGAGACACTGCCTGGGGCACACAAGGTGTCCCATGCATAGTCCGGTTCAAACCGGTGCTGGGGCACTCCAGCCCCAGCCCTGGCGCAAAACTGTACAAAGGGAAGGGGGTGTAACCACCCCCTCCCTGGTCCCACCCATAGGAGGGACCTAGCAGGTAAACCAGCCCCCCAGATTAGTATAAGAGTGGGAGCTGAGTCCCTAGGACTTTGGATTATCCTGACAACTGAAACTTGAACAGAAACTCTGGACCTTCGACATTCGACTACGGAAGAAGACTGAAGAATCTCCCTTGTGGCCAAGGAGTGGCCACCCTGTGCAAACAGGCACCATCAAGCGACCTGCCATTTGCTTTGCCCGAAGTTCTACGAGGAACCGACAGCAGAGCCCAACCAGCGCCTTGACTTCCAGACTTCTCCGACCCTGATCCACATCCACAGCAAAGCTGAGATCCGTGGAGGCGACGAGAGACGTGGGACCGGCTACCTGGGAAAATTGGCTACTAGCTTCCAGCGCAGCTTCTGAGGCACCCTCGAAGTTGTGCTCTGGGGATTGAGAAGCCCCAACCCCGAACACCATCTGTACCGAAGATCAGCCCTCCACACTCCACGAGTTCTGCGTGGGGCCCTTCTGCATTTTCTCGCTCGACGCGTCTGTCCGGTTGCTTGCACGTTGGCTAGTAACCTGTGCGACCACGAACCCTTGACTTTTCACCGCTGGTTTGGCTCCTCCAGACAGGCCCTTGCTTCCCTGTGAAAGAGAAGCACCTCAGGCCTTCCTGGTCTGCAACAGAAGCGAATCCTTCATTCTGCGTGGGTTGCGCTGGCCAAGGCTTGTTGTGTCCAAACTCGACATCAACGCCGCCGACAGCAAGAGCCCTCGTGGGACAGCTCGCCTCCTGGTTCTGGTCATCCTCGACACCTCCTGGTACCCGTGGCTGCTGCAACAAGCTTCACATCTTCACCTGCATCTTCACGACATTGCCTGGTTCCTTCCTGGTTCCTTCCCGGCTCCTGGCTGGTGACCTAGACTCTGTCCCCTCTGCTTGCAGGTATCCTCCTTCTTGATTCCATCCTTGGAGTCCACCAGACACTCTTCACTGACTGCCTGTCAGAATCTTTTCTTCAGGCATCCATAGGAGTCGACGACGAAACCCGACGCAAGTTCACACCTATGCACCCGCAGCCCGTGGGCTAGGTAACTTGAGTACTCCGGTGCTCACAAGGGTATTGACTATCCTAGTGTCTAGTTTCCAAGTCTCTAATTCCTAGTTCCTTCTGAAGTGTCCTAAAACTCTTAATTTCTAAACATTACTATTTCTATCGACTTTAACGCATTACGCGTGAGTGTTTCCACTCTGCACCTGAATCCCGTGGGCCTCCCACTGCCTAGCAACTGATAGGATAGTGTAGCCCCAGCGATTCCCTAGGCCTAGGCCTAACCTGTATTCGTGACAGTGGTTCTTATACCACTTACTTAGTATATGGTTTCCGTGGCCCCTAGGGCCTAACTGTATTACTTACCTGTGTGACTTATGTATGCTCAAATAAGATTGTGTTGTACTTACCTCGAATCTCATAAAGAGTGCTGAGGGTATTTTGACTAGAATAAATACATTCTATTTTTAATAATATATCTGTTGTGGTGCCCTTTCATTTGGTATTCAAGGGATTGCAAATGGTATAACAGCTGGTTTCACATGCCATACAGAGTTTAGCCTAAGACTGCTCTTGTCCATGCTACCACTAGGATAGCTGGTCTATAAGGTTGACTTTACAACCAATCACCATAAGGGTTGTTTGGACTGATACAAGGTGTACACTAGAATTAGTGACATCATATATCAGGCCAACTTCTCACATTGGTGAGCAGCGGTTGGGATCTGAGCTTGCTGTTGTAATACCATTGTAATCTTGAGATACTACATTGAAAGATCACACAGATATTGTTTAGGTACATATAACATAGTTTATAAATACTTAAGTCCTACTGGACTTAGTTGTTGTAGGTTGAAGGGCCTAGCACACCCTGACTACAACTACTAGAGAGGTTTAGTAGATACAACTAGTGTAGGTAGGTGCACACACCACACCCTCACTAGAATCATGTCCCTGAATGGAGATCACACTGATACTCCCTCAGGAGAGGAGAATCCTAGACAGATTCCCTCTAGATATGATGCATTCAATTTCCAGGAGATGAGACAACTGTGTACCTCCAGGAGATTAAAACAGGGTTCCAACCCTACCCTTAGACAGCTAGTGGAGCTTCTGGAGGCCTATGATGCTGAAAAAGCTGCCAAGAATGGTGCCATAGCTGTAGATAAGGGCCTCCCCTCTACAGAAGAGACCCCTGACTTAACTGATACAGATGAGTTAGAAGAGACCTCAGAGGAAGAGGGAGGTAGCAAGACCCCAGTCAGAAGACTTAGTCAGGCTAACTTAAGCTTGCATGGGAGCTTGCATGGGAGCTTCCCTTACAGGCCCCCAAGTAATCTTAAAAAGAGAGATAGAAGGGGTTGCTGTAGTGATACTATTGCAATCTTGAGATATCAAATTGAAAGATCACAAGGATATTTGTAAGGTATATATAACATAGCTTATAAATACTTAAGTTCTACTGAACTTAGTTGTTGTAGGTTGAAGGGCCTAGCACACCCTGACTGCAACTACTAGAGAGGTTTTAGTAGATACAACTAGTGTAGGTAAGTGCACACACCACACCCTCACTAGATCATGTCTCTGAGAGGAGATCAAGTTGATTCTCTCTCAGGAGGGGGATATCCTAGAAAGATACCCTCTAGATATGATACCCTAACTTTTCAGGAGATGAGACAATTGTGTACCTTCAGAAAGTTAAAACAGGGTTCAACCCCTACCCTCATTTATCTAGTGGAGATCTTAGAAGAGTATGATGCTCAGAAAGCCTCCCAGGATGGTGCCTTAGGTACCAATGAGGGTCTACCTCCACAGAAGACACCCCTCACAATACTGATCAAGATGAGTCAGCAGGGACTTCAGAAGATGAGGTAGACAGCCAGGTCCAAGTTAGGAGACTTAGCCAGGCTAACTTAAGCCTACATGAGAGTCTGAATGGGGTCCCCCCATTCAGACCCTCTAGTGGATTTAACCAGAGAAGCAGGAGAAGAAGATCCCCTTCAAGGGAATCTATCCACTCCCATGTCTCTAATAGCTCCAATGCCTCTTCTCACAGGGGAATGACTTCTCCACAGAGAAAAGAGCATCAGGCCAGAATGAGGGAAGTCAATCTGAGGATTGAAAGGGAAGAACTTGCTCTTGCCAAAGAGAGACTTGCTCTGGTCAGAGAGAAAAAGTTAAGTGGGTTAGGACCCACTGGTGGCAGCACTATCCCTAAAGATAGAGACAGGTCCTATGACAATAGAAACCTGAGCAAGATTGTCCCTCCCTACAAGTGTGGGGATGACCTCCACAAATGGATAACTGCTTTGGAGAGGGCTTGCAAAGTACAGCAGGTACCCCAAAGTCAGTGGGCAGCTATCCTGTGGCTCTCCTTCTCTGAGAAAGGTAGGGACAAGCTCCTCACAGTTAGTGATGAGGGTGCTGACAATTACACTGTCCTGAAGAGTGCTCTGATTGATGGGTTTGGCCTAACCACTGAACAATACAGGTTGTTGTTCAGGGATACCCAGAAGACACAAACTCAGGACTGGACTGACTTTGTAGATTGTGCCACTAAGGCTTTGGAAGGCTGGTTATTGGGTAGTAAGGTTAAGGACTATACAGGATTTGAACACAAGTTGGTCACACACTGCTCGTCACACCAGCAAGTTGCCCCAAAGGCCTGTGGTGAATGTAGTGGCGACGGCGGGTACGCCTATGCCACGATGTGTAAAAAGAAAAAAGTATGTGTTGCATTTAGCCATCCCTGGACACGTGTTTCGAGGTAGTTGCCTCTCGTCAGCAGGGAGCAGGACAATGTAAAGGGGTGCCGAGTGGACTGCCAAAATGTAATTAAAACAGGTCAAATACCTCTCATGGCGCGCAGGTGCAGAACCAGGGCTCGTCAGCCCGATAGCTCACGGGAGCCGTAATAATTTGAACACAAGTTGGTCGCACACTGCTCGTCACACCAGCAAGTTGCCCCAAAGGACTGTGGTGAATGTAGTGGCGACGGCGGGTACGCCTATGCCACGATGTGTAAAAAGAAAAAAGTATGTGTTGCATTTAGCCATCCCTGGACACGTGTTTCGAGGTAGTTGCCTCTCGTCAGCAGGGAGCAGGACAATGTAAAGGGGTGCCGAGTGGACTGCCAAAATGTAATTAAAACAGGTCAAATACCTCTCATGGCGCGCAGGTGCAGAACCAGGGCTCGTCAGCCCGATAGCTCACGGGAGCCGTAATAATTTGAACACAAGTTGGTCGCACACCGCTCGTCACACCAGCAAGTTGCCCCAAAGGACTGTGGTGAATGTAGTGGCGACGGCGGGTACGCCTATGCCACGATGTATAAAAAGAAAAAAGTATGTGTTGCATTTAGCCATCCCTGGACACGTGTTTCGAGGTAGTTGCCTCTCGTCAGCAGGGAGCAGGACAATGTAAAGGGGTGCCGAGTGGACTGCCAAAATGTAATTAAAACAGGTCAAATACCTCTCATGGCGCGCAGGTGCAGAACCAGGGCTCGTCAGCCCGATAGCTCACGGGAGCCGTAATAATTTGAACACAAGTTGGTCGCACACTGCTCGTCACACCAGCAAGTTGCCCCAAAGGACTGTGGTGAATGTAGTGGCGACGGCGGGTACGCCTATGCCACGATGTGTAAAAAGAAAAAAGTATGTGTTGCATTTAGCCATCCCTGGACACGTGTTTCGAGGTTGTTGCCTCTCGTCAGCAGGGAGCAGGACAATGTAAAGGGGTGCCGAGTGGACTGCCAAAATGTAATTAAAACAGGTCAAATACCTCTCATGGCGCGCAGGTGCAGAACCAGGGCTCGTCAGCCCGATAGCTCACGGGAGCCGTAATAATTTGAACACAAGTTGGTCGCACACTGCTCGTCACACCAGCAAGTTGCCCCAAAGGACTGTGGTGAATGTAGTGGCGACGGCGGGTACGCCTATGCCACGATGTGTAAAAAGAAAAAAGTATGTGTTGCATTTAGCCATCCCTGGACACGTGTTTCGAGGTAGTTGCCTCTCGTCAGCAGGGAGCAGGACAATGTAAAGGGGTGCCGAGTGGACTGCCAAAATGTAATTAAAACAGGTCAAATACCTCTCATGGCGCGCAGGTGCAGAACCAGGGCTCGTCAGCCCGATAGCTCACGGGAGCCGTAATAATTTGAACACAAGTTGGTCGCACACTGCTCGTCACACCAGCAAGTTGCCCCAAAGGACTGTGGTGAATGTAGTGGCGACGGCGGGTACGCCTATGCCACGATGTGTAAAAATAAAAAAGTATGTGTTGCATTTAGCCATCCCTGGACACGTGTTTCGAGGTAGTTGCCTCTCATCAGCAGGGAGCAGGACAATGTAAAGGGGTGCCGAGTGGACTGCCAAAATGTAATTAAAACAGGTCAAACCCCTCTCATGGCACGCAGGTGCAGAACCAGGGCTCGTCAGCCCGATAGCTCACGGGAGCCGTAATAATTTGAACAAAAGTTGGTCGCACACTGCTCGTCACACCAGCAAGTTGCCCCAAAGGACTGTGGTGAATGTAGTGGCGACGGCGGGTACGCCTATGCCACGATGTGTAAAAAGAAAAAAGTATGTGTTGCATTTAGCCATCCCTGGACACGTGTTTCGAGGTAGTTGCCTCTCGTCAGCAGGGAGCAGGACAATGTAAAGGGGTGCCGAGTGGACTGCCAAAATGTAATTAAAACAGGTCAAATACCTCTCATGGCGCGCAGGTGCAGAACCAGGGCTCGTCAGCCCGATAGCTCACGGGAGCCGTAATAATTTGAACACAAGTTGGTCGCACACTGCTCGTCACACCAGCAAGTTGCCCCAAAGGACTGTGGTGAATGTAGTGGCGACGGCGGGTACGCCTATGCCACGATGTGTAAAAAGAAAAAAGTATGTGTTGCATTTAGCCATCCCTGGACACGTGTTTCGAGGTAGTTGCCTCTCGTCAGCAGGGAGCAGGACAATGTAAAGGGGTGCCGAGTGGACTGCCAAAATGTAATTAAAACAGGTCAAATACCTCTCATGGCGCGCAGGTGCAGAACCAGGGCTCGTCAGCCCGATAGCTCACGGGAGCCGTAATAATTTGAACACAAGTTGGTCGCACACTGCTCGTCACACCAGCAAGTTGCCCCAAAGGACTGTGGTGAATGTAGTGGCGACGGCGGGTACGCCTATGCCACGATGTGTAAAAAGAAAAAAGTATGTGTTGCATTTAGCCATCCCTGGACACGTGTTTCGAGGTAGTTGCCTCTCGTCAGCAGGGAGCAGGACAATGTAAAGGGGTGCCGAGTGGACTGCCAAAATGTAATTAAAACAGGTCAAATACCTGTCATGGCGCGCAGGTGCAGAACCAGGGCTCGTCAGCCCGATAGCTCACGGGAGCCGTAATAATTTGAACACAAGTTGGTCGCACACTGCTCGTCACACCAGCACGTTGCCCCAAAGGACTGTGGTGAATGTAGTGGCGACGGCGGGTACGCCTATGCCACGATGTGTAAAAAGAAAAAAGTATGTGTTGCATTTAGCCATCCCTGGACACGTGTTTCGAGGTAGTTGCCTCTCGTCAGCAGGGAGCAGGACAATGTAAAGGGGTGCCGAGTGGACTGCCAAAATGTAATTAAAACAGGTCAAATACCTCTCATGGCGCGCAGGTGCAGAACCAGGGCTCGTCAGCCCGATAGCTCACGGGAGCCGTAATAATTTGAACACAAGTTGGTCGCACACTGCTCGTCACATCAGCAAGTTGCCCCAAAGGACTGTGGTGAATGTAGTGGCGACGGCGGGTACGCCTATGCCACGATGTGTAAAAAGAAAAAAGTATGTGTTGCATTTAGCCATCCCTGGACACGTGTTTCGAGGTAGTTGCCTCTCGTCAGCAGGGAGCAGGACAATGTAAAGGGGTGCCGAGTGGACTGCCAATATGTAATTAAAACAGGTCAAATACCTCTCATGGCGCGCAGGTGCAGAACCAGGGCTCGTCAGCCCGATAGCTCACGGGAGCCGTAATAATTTGAACACAAGTTGGTCGCACACTGCTCGTCACACCAGCAAGCTGCCCCAAAGGACTGTAGTGAATGTAGTGGCGACGGCGGGTACGCCTATGCCACGATGTGTAAAAAGTAAAAAGTATGTGTTGCATTTAGCCATCCCTGGACACGTGTTTCGAGGTAGTTGCCTCTCGTCAGCAGGGAGCAGGACAATGTAAAGGGGTGCCGAGTGGACTGCCAAAATGTAATTAAAACAGGTCAAATACCTCTCATGGCGCGCAGGTGCAGAACCAGGGCTCGTCAGCCCGATAACTCACGGGAGCCGTAATAATTTGGGATGACGAGCTCTGGACCAGCACCTGCGCGCCATGAGAGGTACTCTACCTGTTTTTACATTATTGGCAGTCCACACGGCACCCCTTTTTATGTAAAAACAGGTAGAGTACCTCTCATGGCGCGCAGGTGCTGGTCCAGAGCTCGTCAGCCCAAATGGCTCAAGGGAGCCTTTATATAACAAATCCAGTTGGCCGCACACTGCTCGTCACACCAGCATGTTGCCCCAAGGAACTCTGGTAGATGTAGTGGCGACGGCGAGTACGCCTATGCCACAGTGTTGAAAAAAAGTATGTGTCGCATTAGCCATCCCTGGACACGTGTTTCGAGGTAGTTGCCTCTCGTCAGCAGGGAGTAGGTAAGTGTAAAGGGGTGCCGTGTGGACTGCCAATAACATAAAAACAGGTAGAGTACCTCTCATGGCGCGCAGGTGCTGGTCCAGAGCTCGTCAGCCCAAATGGCTCAAGGGAGCCTTTATATAACAAATCCAGTTGGCCGCACACTGCTCGTCACACCAGCATGTTGCCCCAAGGAACTCTGGTAGATGTAGAGGCGACGGCGAGTACGCCTATGCCACAGTGTTGAAAAAAAGTATGTGTCGCATTAGCCATCCCTGGACACGTATTTCGAGGTAGTTGCCTCTCGTCAGCAGGGAGTAGGTAAGTGTAAAGGGATGCCGTGTGGACTGCCAATAATGTAAAAACAGGTAGAGTACCTCTCATGGCGCGCAGGTGCTGGTCGAGAGCTCCTCAGCCCAAATGGCTCAAGGGAGCCTTTATATAACAAATCCAGTTGGCCGCACACTGCTCGTCACAGCAGCATGTTGCCCCAAGGAACTCTGGTAGATGTAGTGGCGACGGCGAGTACGCCTATGCCACAGTGTTGAAAAAAAGTATGTGTTGCATTAGCCATCCCTGGACACGTGTTTCGAGGTAGTTGCCTCTCGTCAGCAGGGAGTAGGTAAGTGTAAAGGGGTGCCATGTGGACTGCCAATAACGTAAAAACAGGTAGAGTACCTCTCATGGCGCGCAGGTGCTGGTCCAGAGCTCGTCAGCCCAAATGGCTCAAGGGAGCCTTTATATAACAAATCCAGTTGGCCGCACACTGCTCGTCACACCAGCATGTTGCCCCAAGGACCTCTGGTAGATGTAGTGGCGATGGCGAGTACGCCTATGCCACAGTGTTGAAAAAAAGTATGTGTCGCATTAGCCATCCCTGGACACGTGTTTCGAGGTAGTTGCCTCTCGTCAGCAGGGAGTAGGTAAGTGTAAAGGGGTGCCGTGTGGACTGCCAATAACGTAAAAACAGGTAGAGTACCTCTCATGGCGCGCAGGTGCTGGTCCAGAGCTCGTCAGCCCAAATTATTACGGCTCCCGTGAGCTATCGGGCTGACGAGCCCTGGTTCTGCACCTGCGCGCCATGAGAGGTATTTGACCTGTTTTAATTACATTTTGGCAGTCCACTCGGCACCCCTTTACATTGTCCTGCTCCCTGCTGACGAGAGGCAACTACCTCGAAACACGTGTCCAGGGATGGCTAAATGCAACACATACTTTTTTCTTTTTACACATCGTGGCATAGGCGTACCCGCCGTCGCCACTACATTCACCACAGTCCTTTGGGGCAACTTGCTGGTGTGACGAGCAGTGTGCGACCAACTTGTGTTCAAATTATTACGGCTCCCGTGAGCTATCGGGCTGACGAGCCCTGGTTCTGCACCTGCGCGCCATGAGAGGTACTCTACCTGTGTTTACGTTATTGGCAGTCCACACGGCACCCCTTTACACTTACCTACTCCCTGCTGACGAGCGGCAACTACCTCGAAACACGTGTCCAGGGATGGCTAATGCGACACATACTTTTTTTCAACACTGTGGCATAGGCGTACTCGCCGTCGCCACTACATCTACCAGAGTTCCTTGGGGCAACATGCTGGTGTGACGAGCAGTGTGCGGCCGACTGGATTTGACTATACAGGATTGTATAATTTGATCATGAAAGAAAAAATCCTTAACAACTGTCAAAACCAGCTGCTGCATCAACACTTGATTGACTCTGACCTAACTTCTCCCCAAGAATTGGGAAAGAAGGCAGATAGGTGGGTCAGGACTAGAGTTAAGCAGAAAAACCAGAACCAGGGCGGTGATCAGAAAAAGGCAGACCAGAAGGGTAATGAGCAGAAATCAAAAGACCAGAAGTCTTCACCAGGCCCCCAAAAGGCTCAGGGGGAGGGTGGTCCCAAAAAGGATAAAAAGAAAGATGGCCAAAAGAAACCTTGGTGTAACTATTGTAAGTCCAATTCCCATTGGTTTAGTGGGTGCACCAAAAAGGACAAGCCCCCAGCCACCATTGCCCCTAAGGCAACTGTACCCCCTAGTCCAGCTGTAAGGGGTGGTTCCCAGCAAAAGGGTGTAATAGGGTTAACCCTGGGAACTGAAGTAGATTCTGGCCTAGTCAGAATACCCACTCAGGCTGTTCTGATCTGTGATGGGGACATAGCTTTGTCCTCTACTGTGGGTCCCAGTAACCTGGGCAAGTACAGACAGGCTCCTTTAATCAACCAGAGAATGGCTCAGGCCTACAGGGACACAGGTGCTAGTGTCACAATGGTGACACCTGCCTTTGTGGACCCTGGACAGATCATGCTAGGTGAGAATTACCTAGTGACCAACGCTAGCAATGCCACTACCTCCCATAGTGTGGCAATTGTTAACTTCTCCTGGGGAGGGGTAACTGGCCTCAAGAAAGTTGTGGTGAGTTCAGATCTTCCTGTAGAGTGTCTGTTGGGAAATGACCTTGAAACTTCAGTGTGGGCTGAAGTGGAGTATAGGACCCATGCAGAAATGTTGGGAATAGATGCACATGTCCTTGCTGTGACTAGGTCACAGGCCAAAAAGTGCAACACTGAACAAGTGCTGGATCCTGGGACAATGGACCAGACACAACCCAAGAGAAAGAGCAGTAGGGTTAAGGCTGTGCCTTCCCCCCTGCCTCAGGTAGAGAGTCAGCCCTCACAGGAGGATGATTCTGAGAGCCCTGAAGGAACTGTCCTAGAAGAACTGGAACCTGACCAGGTTGAGTTTCTTGGGACAGGGGGACCTTCAAGGGCAGATCTGAGGCAGGCCCAATTAGACGGTCCTTCTCTTGAACCCCTCAGACAGCAGGCTGCTGCTGAGGCTGCAGGGAATGCTCAAGGTACCCATAGAGTGTATTGGGATGAAGGGCTGCTGTACTCAGAGGCTAGAGACCCCAAGCCTGGTGCTTCCAGGAGGTTGGTCATACCATTGATTTTCAGAGGCTTCCGTCTTACCTTGGCCCATGATATTCCCCTTGCAGGACACTTAGGCCAGAATAAGACTCGGGACAGACTTGTCCCTCACTTTCACTGGCCTCACATGTCAGAAGATACCAAGGAGTTTTGTCGCTCCTGTGTCACCTGCCAAGTCAGTGGCAAATCAGGTGGCACCACAAAGGCCCCCCTCATACCACTACCTGTGGTGGGGGTTCCCTTTGAGAGAGTGGGGATAGACATTGTTGGACCAATGTAGCCCCAAACAGCATCTGGGCACAGATTCATACTGGTGATAGTGGACCATGCCACCAGGTATCCAGAAGCTATACCCCTAAGGACCACAACAGCTCCTGTTGTGGCAAGGGCCCTACATGGAGTATTCTCCAGAGTGGGCTTTCCAAAGGAGGTTGTCTCTGACAGAGGTGCCAACTTCATGTCAGGATATTTGACTGCAATGTGGAAGGAGTGTGGTGTTAACTACAAATTCACTACACCCTATCACCCACAATGCAATGGGCTTGTGGAAAGATTCAACAAGACCCTAAAAGGGATGATAAAAGGTTTACCAGACAAGCTTAGGCGAAGATGGGACATCCTTTTACCCTGCCTTCTGTTTGCTTACAGAGAGGTCCCACAAAAGGGGGTTGGCTACAGCCCTTTTGAGCTTTTGTTTGGGCACCCTGTAAGAGGACCCCTGTGTTTGGTGAAGGAAGGATGGGAGAGACCTCTCAGACAACCCAAACTAGACATAGTGGATTATGTACTTGGTCTCCGCTCCAGGATGGCAGAGTATATGAAGAAGGCTTCTAAAAACCTTGAGGCAAGCCAAGAACTCCAAAAAGCTTGGCATGACCAAAAGGCTGTGCTGACTGTGTACCAGCCAGGGCAGAAAGTGTGGGTGTTGGAGCCAGTGGCCCCAGCAGCACTCCAGGACAAATGGTCTGGACCCCACACTATTGTTGAACAGAAGGGAGAAGTCACCTACTTGGTGGACCTTGGGACTCCCAGAAGCCCTCACAGGGTGCTTCATGTCAACAGGTTAAAGGCATATGTTGACAGGGCAGACATGGGCTTACTCATGGCTACAGATGAGGGGCAGGAGGAAGAGAGTGACCCTCTCCCAGACCTGCTGACTCAGAACCGTGATGATGGTTCAGTTGATGGTGTGGTCTATTCTGACAGCCTCACTGACCATCAGCAACAGACTGCAGACAAGTTCTACAGGCCTACAGACATATGTTCTCTCTGACCCAAGTCAGACAAACTGGTGCACCCATGAGGTGGACACTGGTGACAGTCTGCCTGTGAAGAGTAAAATCTACAGGCAACCTGACCATGTCAGGGACTGCATAAAGATTGAGGTACAAAAGATGTTGGAGCTGGGAGTCATTGAACCTTCAGAGAGCCCTTGGGCTAGTCCTGTAGTTCTGGTGCCACAACCTCACACCCAAGATGGTAAGAGAGAGATGAGGTTTTGCGTGGATTACAGAGGTCTCAATGCTGTCACTAGGACAGATGCCCACCCAATACCTAGGGCAGATGAGCTCATTGACAGATTGGCAGCTGCCAAGTTTTTGAGTACATTTGACCTGACAGCAGGCTACTGGCAAATCAGACTAGCTGAGAGTGCAAAGGCCAAAACTGCATTCTCAACCCCAGGAGGACATTATCAATTTGTGGTAATGCCCTTTGGCTTGAAGAATGCACCTGTCACTTTCCAAAGGTTGGTGAATCAAGTCCTTACAGGCCTGGATGACTACTGTGAAGCTTATCTTGATGATATTGCTGTCTTTAGCTCCACCTGGGAGGATCACCTGGTCCACCTGAGGAATGTTTTAGAGGCCCTGCAAAAGGCAGGCCTCACTATCAAGGCCACTAAGTGCCAGATAGGGCAGAGCAAGGTTGTGTACCTGGGCCACCTAGTAGGTGGGGGTCAGGTTCAACCACTGGAGAGCAAGATCCAGACCATAAAGAACTGGACTCCTCCAATTACCCAGACACAGGTCAGAGCTTTCTTGGGCCTGACTGGGTACTACAGAAAGTTTGTTAAGAACTATGGGTCCATTGTGACACCACTTAATGACTTGACCTCTAAGAAGATGCCAAAGAAAGTTCAGTGGACAGTCAGCTGTCAGAAGGCATTTGATGACCTGAAGCAGGCCATGTGCACTGCACCTATTCTGAAAAGTCCAGACTACTCCAAAGAGTTCATTGTCCAGACAGATGCTTCTGAGTTGGGTGTGGGAGCTGTTCTTTCACAACTGAATATAGATGGTCAAGACCAGCCCATTGCTTTTATTAGTAGAAGGCTGACCCCTAGAGAGAAACGTTGGTCAGCTATTGAGAGGGAGGCCTTTGCTGTGGTTTTGGCCCCGAAGAAGCTGAGGCCATACGTGTTTGGCACTCACTTCAAGATTCAGACAGACCATAAGCCCCTCTTGTGGCTAAATCAGATGAAGGGTGAAAATCCCTGACTTCTTAGGTGGTCCATTTCCCTACAGGGGATGGACTTCACAGTGGAACATAGACCTGGGACTGACCATGCCAATGCAGATGGACTCTCCAGATATTTCCACTTACAACATGAAGACTCAACAGGTCAAGGTTAGTTTAATGTCCCTAAGTTTTGGGGGGGGGGGGGTTGTGTAGGAGAGTAGGGTCTGCTTTCTATGTTCACACCCACTTTTTGCTTTTGCTTTACTGGTTTTTGACTTAATGTGGCTGTGGGCCTGCTAATCAGACCCACAGCCCAGCTGTTCTCTCTCTAAATTCACACTATGTACTTTAGGTACATAACACAATTGGTAAGGATCACCTTCTAGGGCCCTGTACAGTGTACCTTAGGTACCCAGGGCATAGGTGTACCCTAGGCCTACCAGGTGCTGCAGCATGTATTATGCCACCCCTGGCTGGCCTTCCATTATGACACAACTGGCTGATCACTCAGCTGGGGCAAGGTTGTGTTATCACCCCTTGCTTAGGTGTAGTATTCCTATACCTACCTTATATATAGACACATGGGTAACCTATCAGTCACTCCTATGGCAGGCCTTAACAATCCTGAAGGCAGAGTGCTTGGTAACATGTGAGATGGTGCTCTAGCATGAGCTGAGCCTGTCTGCAGCTTTCGGAACCATGTCCTTATAGCTGTTCTATGATATCGCCTACCATATACTCTTAAAGTGCCTTATAATCCTCGCGGTTATGGTAACTATGGTTTGGCTTTATCAAAACATGTCGTTTAAGGTGTCTAACACTTTGGAATACTACCCCCACACCATTTCTGCCGATGAGGATAGTATTCCTCCCTTCTAGAGGGAGAAGACATGTTGAAGACCTAATACCCGGTTAAAGTTAACCAGAGCCCCAGCATCACAAAATGGATGCTGCTGCCACAGACACAAGTCTGACCTCCTGCTGCTGGGAGTCCTTCCAGCGAGGGAGGCTTGGACAATAGGTTTCCTGCCTTGGGAGGTGCTAGCACCACCCTAGACAGGCCTTAGTGTATTGGGGCAGGGAGGGATGAATGAAACGAGACACTGCCTGGGGCACACAAGGTGTCCCATGCATAGTCCGGTTCAAACCGGTGCTGGGGCACTCCATCCCCAGCCCTGGCGCGAAACTGGACAAAGGGAAGGGGGTGTAACCACCCCCCTCCCTGGTCCCACCCATAGGAGGGACCTAGCAGGTAACCCAGCCCCCCAGATTAGTATAAGAGTGGGAGCTGAGTCCCTAGCACTTTGGATTATCCTGACAACTTGAACAGAAACTCTGGACCTTCGACATTCGACCACGGAAGAAGACTGAAGAATCTCCCTTGTGGCCAAGGAGTGGCCAGCTTGTGCAAACAGGCACCATTAAGCGACCTGCCGTTTGCTTTGCCCGAAGTTCTACGAGGAACCGACTGCAGAGCCCGACCAGCGCCTTGACTTCCAGACTTCTCCGACCCTGATCCACATCCACAGCAAAGCTGAGATCCGTGGAGGCGACGAGAGACGTGGGAGCGGCTACCTGGGAAAATTGGTGTGAGAAGTTGGCCTGATATATGATGTCACTAATTCTAGTGTACACCTTGTATCAGTCCAAACAACCCTTATGGTAATTGGTTGTAAAGTCAACCTTATAGACCAGCTATCCTAGTGGTAGCATGGACAAGAGCAGTCTTAGACTAAACTCTGAATGGCATGTGAAGCCAGCTGTTATACCATATGTAATCCCTTGAATACCAAATGAAAGGACACCACAACAGATATATATATAAAATAAAGTGTATTTATTCTAGTCAAACCCTCAGCACTCTTTATGAGATTCGAGGTAAGTACAACACAGTCTTATTTAAGCATACATTAAGTCACACAGGTAAGTAATACAGTTAGGCCCTAGGGGCTACGCAAACCATATACTAAGTAAGTGGTATAAGGACCACTGTCACGGAAATAGGATAGGCCTAGGCCTAGGGAATCGCTGGGGCTACACTATACTACCCAAGGTTAGGAATTGGGAGGCCCACGGGATTCAGGTGCAGAGTGGAAACACTCACGCGTAATGCGTATAATCGACAGAAACAGTACAGTTTAGAATTAATAAGATTTAGGACACTTCTGGAGTAGCTAGGAAGTCGAGACTTGAGAACTAGACACTAGGATAGTCAATACCCTGATGAGCACCGGAGTACCCAAGTTACCTAGCCCACAGGCTGCGGGTGCATAGGTGTGAACTTGCGTCGGGTTTCGTCGTCGACTCCTATGGATGCCTGAAGGAAAGAGGCTGACAGGCAGTCAGTAAAGAGTGTCCGGTG
Source organism: Triturus cristatus (assembly GCF_964204655.1). Classification (NCBI taxonomy): domain Eukaryota; kingdom Metazoa; phylum Chordata; class Amphibia; order Caudata; family Salamandridae; genus Triturus; species Triturus cristatus. Next base: position 213,412,355 of record NC_140579.1, read on the forward strand.
GATCCCAAGGCCGGGATCAAGAAGGAAGGATACCTGCAAGCAGAAGGGACGGAGTCTGGGTCACTAGCCAGTGACCACGTGGAACCAGGAAGGAACCAGGCGATGTCGGGAGATTGCAGGTGAAGAGGTGAAGCTTGTCGCAGCAGCCACGGGTACCAGGAGATGTCGAGGACAACCAGGACCAGGAGGCGAGCTGTCCCACAAAGGCTCTTGCTGTCGGCGGCGTCGAAGTTGAATTAGGACTCACCAAGCCTTGGCAAACGGAACCCACGAAGAATCGAGGACTTGCTTCTGGTGCAGACCAGGAAGGTCTGGGGTGCTTCTCGCTTACAGAGGAGCAGGAGCCAGTCTGGAGGAGCAAAACTAGCAGTGGAAAATTGAAGGTGTGTCGTCGCAAAGGTTGCTAGCCAACGGGCAAGCAACCGGACAGACGCGGCAAGCAGGAAAATGCAGAAGAGCCGCACGCAGGACTCGTGGAGTGTGGGGGGCTGATCTTCGGTGCAGATGGTGCTTGGGGTTGGGGCTTCTCAATCCCCGGTGCACAACCTCGAGGATGCCTCAGACACTGCGCTGGAAGATACTCGCAACTTTTCCCAGGTAGCCGGTCCCACGTCTCTCGCCACCTCCACGGATCTCAGCTCGGCTGTGGATGTGGATCAGGGTCGGAGAAGTCTGGAAGTCAAGGCTCTGGTCGGGCTCTGCAGTCGGTCCCTCGTAGAACTTCAGCAAAGCAAAGGGTAAGTCTCATGATGGTGCCTGTTCGCACAGGGTGGCCACTCCTTGGCCACAAGGGAGATTCTTCAGTCTTCTTCTTTCGTCGAATGTCGAAGGTCCAGAGTTTCTGTTCAAGTTGCAGGTTCAGGATAATCTAATCTAGCAGGGCCCAACTAGCTACTAATATACTGGGCTAGTGGGCTGGGCTACCTGCATGGTCCCTCCTATGGGTGGGACCAGGAAGGGGAGTGGCTACACCCCCTTTCCTTTGTCCAGTTTCGCGCCAGTGCTGGGGCTGGAGTGCCCCAGCACCGGTTTGAACTGGACTATGCATGGAACACCTTGTGTGCCCCAGGCATGTCTCATTCCTTTCAGCCCTCCCTGCCCCAATACACTAAAGTCTGTCTGGGGAGGAGCTAGCACCTCCCCAAGCAGGAAACCTATTGTCCAGGCCTCCCTGTCTGGGAGGGCTCCCAGCAGCAGAAGGTCAGACTCGTGTCTGTGGCAGCAGCATCCATTTTGTGATGCTGAGGCTTTGGTGAGAGTTAAACAGCAAAGTAGGATTTTAACATGTCTCTCCCTCTAGAAGGGAGGAATAATATCCTCATCACCAGAAATGGTACGGGGCTATTATTCCAAAGTGTTAGACACCTTACACGACATGTTTTGATAAAGCCAAACCATAGTTACCATAACCGTTTAAGATTATAAGGTACTTTAAGAGTATATGGTAGGCTATATCATAGCACAGCTATAAGGACATGGTTCCGAAAGCTGCAGACAGGCTCAGCTCATGCTAGAGCACCATCTCACATGTTACCAAGCACTCTGCCTCCAGGATTGTTAAGGCCTGCCATAGGAGTGACTGATAGGTACACATGTGTCTATATATAAGGGTAGATAGAGGTATACTATATCAAAGCAAGGGGTGATTACACGACCTTGCCCCAGCTGAGTGATCAGCCAGTTGTGTCTGCTTGGAAGGCCAGACCAGGGGTGGCATAATACATGCTGCAGCCCCTGGGAGGCCTAGGGTACACCTATACCCTGGGTACCTAGGGTACACTGTACAGGGTCCAATAAAGTGATCCTTACCAATTGGATATGTACCTAGGGTACATGGTGTCCATTTTAAAAAGAGAGCAGACAGCCTGAGACCCTGAATGGCAGGATCTCAGGCCAACTAAGTCGAAAAACCAGCTAGACACTAGGCAAAAAGTTGGGGGTAACCATAGTCAGATATCCACCTTCCTACAATTGGCTACTAGCTTCCAGCGCAGCTTCTGAGGCACCCTCGAAGTTGTGCTCTGGGGATTGAGAAGTCCCAACCCCGAGCACCATCTGCACCGAAGACCAGCCCTCCACACTCCACGAGTTCTGCGTGGGGCCCTTCTGCATTTTCTTGCTCGACGCGTCTGTCCGGTTGCTTGTCCGTTGGCTAGTAACCTCTGCGACGATGAACCCTTGAGGTTTCACCACTGATTTGGCTCCTCCAGACTGGCCCTTGCTTCCCTGTGAAAGAGAAGCACCTCAGGCCTTCCTGGTCTGCAACAGAAGCGAATCCTTCATTCTGCGTGGGTTGCGCTTGCCAAGGCTTGTTGTCTCCAAACTCGACATCGATGCCGCCGACAGCAAGAGCCCTCGTGGGACAGCTCGCCTCCTGGTTCTGGTCATCCTCGACGCCTCCTGGTACCCGTGGCTGCTGCGACAAGCTTCACCTCTTCACCTGCATCTTCACGACATCGCCTGGTTCGTTCCTGGTTCCTTCCCGGCTCCTGGCTGGTGACCTAGACTCTGTCCCCTCTGCTTGCAGGTATCCTCCTTCTTGATTCCATCCTTGGATTCCACCGGACACTCTTCACTGACTGCCTGTCAGCATCTTTTCTTCAGGCATCCATAGGAGTCGACGATTAAACCCGACGCAAGTTCACACCTATGCACCCGCAGCCCGTGGGCTAGGTAACTTGAGTACTCCGGTGCTCACAAGGGTATTGACTATCCTAGTGTCTAGTTTCCAAGTCTCTAACTCCTAGTTCGTTCAGAAGTGTCCTAAAACTCTTAAATCCTAAACATTACTATTTCTATCGACTTTAACACATTACGCGCGAGTGTTTCCACTCTGCACCTGAATCCTGTGGGCCTCCCACTGCCTAGCAACTGATAGGATAGTGTAGCCCCAGCGATTACCTAGGCCTAGGCCTAACCTGTATTCGTGACAGTGGTTCTTATACCACTTACTTAGTGTATGATTTGCGTGGCCCCTAGGGCCTCACTGTATTACTTACCTGTGTGACTTATGTATGCTTAAATAAGACTGTGTTGTACTTACCTCGAATCTCATAAAGAGTGCTGAGAGTATTTTGACTAGAATAAATACATTCTATTTTTAATAATATATCTGTTGTGGTGTCCTTCCATTTGGTATTCAAGGGATTGCAAATGGTATAACAGCTGGCTTCACATGCCATACAGAGTTTAGCCTAAGACTGCTCTTGTCCATGCTACCACAAGGATAGCTGGTCTATAAGGTTGACTTTACAACCAATCACCATAAGGGTTGTTTGGACTGATACAAGGTGTACACTAGAACTAGTGACATCATATATCAGGCCAACTTCTCACAGCGGCCCCCTTCCATCCGAGCTCCGGTCCCCAAGCGAGTGGCTCTACGCACCGGCTCCCCGAGAAAGGCCGGCTATCCCAGGCCAACCGAGGCTCCACGGCACTGTGGTATCGTTACGGTTTAGGGGGGATTCTGACTTAGAGGCTGTTAGAAAACCCCGGGCAACCGGGTTAGCAGTCACCCGGTTCTTCCCAACACAAGGGGTAGCTTGGCTCGAGCGGTCGGGGGTCAGGCACCGTGTTAAGCGTACGTCACACCCTCACAATAACCATGCGTTCATCCGTTCCAAAAACGACTCTACACCGTAAAAATTTATGAAAGAATCTCTTTGTGTTTATCTTAATTTTTCTCTTAGTTGCAGGGTTATGACATAAATACAATACAAAAGGATTTTCTTCAGAAATAGCAGGTCAATTAAATAATAACACTTTGCAGGTGCAATAAATAGGATTAGGTCATAAATACACAAGGAATAAATAGAGGTGCGATAAATACATAGGGCAAATAAATACTGTCAGACAATAAATACAAGGCAGGAATAAATACGGTCAGACAATAAATAAAACACCTTCAATACATAATATAGCCATCAAACAATTGCAAATCAGATCACATTTATGAGGTAGATTGATTTTACCATGCCCAAGTACAGCTTATGGTCACTGGGGTGGCCTGGGGATGTCCCACCTAGAGTGGTCAAGGCTGGGGCCTAAGCTGAGGTAGAATGAGGGAAACCTAAGGTTCTGATTCTTCCAACTACACAGTCCCTCACACAGGTCCCTGCACCAGTCTCAGTTCACCCTCTAGCACTCTCAGGTTGGTCCTAACACCCCTCTAGCCCCAAGAATGGTCTTTTAGGGCTCCACAGGGCCTCAGATGCCCTTTCTACCACTTACTGCCCTTTTCACGAAGATCGGCTCCGCTCGGCGCCGGGTCGACGCCGCTGGGCGGCTCCGGTTCGATGTCGCGTCGATCTGTTCCACTTGACGCCGTGTCGATGCCGTCGGGCGGTTCCGATTCGATGTCGCTGGCCGGCCTCGGTTCGATGTTGCGTCGATCTGCTTTACCTGACGCCGGGTCGATGCCGTGAGGCGGCTCCGGATGGATGTCGCTGGGCGGCCTCGGCTCGATGTCGTGTTCCGGCGTCACAGGGTCACGGTTCCCCCGCTTCCGGGCGACTCCACTCCCGACCTCCGTCGGCTCCACTTCGGGTTCCGGCGACTCCGGAGTGCGATCTCCACTCCCGACCTCCTGCGCGCTTCGCCTCGACCTCAGGCGACTCCGGAGTGCGACCTCCACTCCCGACCTCCTGCGCGCTTTACTTCAGCTTCCGGCGACTCCGGAGGGCGGACTTCACTCCCCCGTCGACGCCTCACCTCGACCTCAGGTGACTTCTACTCGACCTCCGGTGTCTCTCCAAGACCTCCGTCGGCGCCCTCACTCGACCTCTAGCGGCTCCGGGTACGACGTCTGCCTTCTGTCAGCGCCGCTTCTCCACCTCGGGCTCCAGGTCTCCAGGCTTCTCGACGTCGGGTCTCCAGGAGGATTCCACCAAACAGGTCAGGAACTTGCTGTTCTTCTCCTTTAAGGCCTGTTCCGGCTGTTCAGGTTCTTAAGATGATTTTCTGGTCTTTATCCCACACAGGGCTTTAGGCTGGGCTTGGTCAGTAGGGACTAGTATCAAGGGTGGGTTTCTGGACCCCACTCCAGGCACAAGTTTCCACCCCTGCTGCCTTACTCCTTCCTCCTTCTGTTTCTCTGTCCTCTCTCCTCTCCAGTCAGGTGCCAACTGCCTACTCCAACTGCCAACTCTGAGCTGGCTTCCCAACATTCTAAACCTGCCTCACACTGTCACAGGGTTCTAGAATGTTCTGGAAGGTACTAGTAGGTTCCAGCTATGTCTCAGGTGACAATGGGTGGCCACCATTTTGTGTTTCAGGCCCTCAGACAGAAGTTCCAGGGGTAGGGAAAATGGCTGGGTGCCGCTATTTTCCCGGAATCGGCGTGGGTGCACTTGGACTGCGAGGCCCAGCAGCCCCTGACCTTCCTGCTGCCTGCCTCTTCCTTGCGACCCGCCCTTGGAGCCTTGGAGCCTACATTAACTCTCGCGGCCCCCGCTTCGCGGGTGCCGCTATTTTCCCGGAATCGGCGTGGGTGCACTTGGACTGCGAGGCCCAGCAGCCCCTGACCTTCCTGCTGCCTGCCTCTTCCTTGCGACCCGCCCCCTACATAACCTCATAATACCGCTAACCTACTTCCGCAGCGCGGAACGCAGCGCGGGCGAAGCCCGGGCCAAGGGCGGGCCCGTCTGAGCCCGTCAGAGACCGACTGAGGCCGGGACGGGCCACCCATCTTGGTTCATCAGGTGAGCTGCGTATATGCGAGTATTTGTCGACAGGGAGTTGTTAGACTTGACTGTGTCGCTGGGCTAGGACGTCAATCAGCTACTCCCTTTTCAGGGTAACCTGCACTTTACTAGTTCACGCATAATCTAATGGCCTCCGTTGGTATGAGGAAGGGCCGGAAGTCCCTTACCGGGTCTGGAGTAGTCGGAACCTTGGATAACTTTATATTTAGAGCTGCTTCAGTGCTGCAGAAAGAAATTGAACTTACTGAAAAAAGACTTTCTCTTGATTTAGTACATAACAAACGTTCTTCATTGGGTTACATTGCTTCAGCAAAGTCACCAGCAGCTACTAATGTATCTATTCCAGCTTCTGATATTAGTTCATCGCTGCTGAGTGAAACTGTTGCTGTAACGGCAAATAGCAATGCCTGTTCTGCTCCTGAACAAAGTGTTCCCCAGGGCTCTGATGTTACCATTTCCTCCACCCATGAAGGAACAACCAGATCTGGCCTACCTATTCGCTCCGATGCATCCTTGGCAAAGCAGTCTGAAAAGGTGGCGAAACGTAAGCGGGGTGACACAGTGCTGCCTAATAAAAGATCTAAAACTCAAAATCGGCAAAATACTGAACATTCTGAACCTATGCCCAATATTGATCTATCTGTTCGTACCACAGAGGCCTCGAAGGGCCTCGTACTTAACAATGACTATTGGCTTAGAATGGAACAGTTACTATCTGCGACCTGCCGCCCTATCTGTAACAGACTTGACTCCCTGGAAAATAGACTTACTAATTTGGAATCATTGTTTTCTGCATTGAACAGGGCCAAGGGGCTAGAGGCTGCTAGGGGAACTCATGATAACATTGCTGAGTCCGCCTGGCCTGTTTCCAACCCGCCTAACGCACCGGAAGCTACAACAGAACACCTTACTATACAGAACAAAGCTCAGGCCACGGCTAATGAGCCCCATACTGTCCAGCACTCTCTCCCCCCATCTTTGCCTACAGGGAATCAAGGGACTGGGTTATCCCCGGCTATCGGTAATGTGACAAAGGAACTAAGCGATCCTAAATGTAATGCACACATTTTGACAGGCTCTTTTTCTGCTTCGTTTTCATCTCCATTGAACCTCCCCCCTGAATCTGTTCCGTATGTGGTGGTTCTTGCTGGGGTCCCCCCCTTGAGCCATGGAACCAGAGAATCCCATTTTGATCTAAAGAACAAATGCATGCACTGGCTAAATTGCAATAAACCCCTCCCGAACCAGTGCACTAGCGAGATATTACTCGTAAGAAGGATCAGCTGGGTTGGTCGTAGATCTAAGGATATACCTGGCGACTGTGTAATAATTAATTTTAGGAATCCTAATACTGCTAGATACATCTGCACATATCAGCCGGGTACCCATTTTACACCCCACACAGCAATCAAAGCCCTCCCAGTTACCTATTTCTACCCGGGTCCCCAGAATTCCGGTATGGATGTTTGCAATAGGGGAAGGGTAGATAGTGTGAGAATAGGCAGGGTTGGCCAACCCCCCCTTTGCCCTATCCAAGAAACCCGCCTGCTCGACCCATTTACTTTACCCCCACTTGAAGTCCACCAGCACACTAATAGGTATAGTATCCTTGATCAAGTAGATTGACGCCCAAATGGCAGCGCCCTGTACCCACCCATTGTTCTGGGGGGGCAGTCGGATCTGGGAAAATCGTTAAACGTGCTTGGCCAAGAACCACCAAGTAGGTCAATTATCTTACTTCCACACACTAGTCCAGTTGCTGACCAGTCTCCAGTTATAACCAATCTAAAGCCGAGCTTCTGCTTGCTCTCATGGAATGTGGCAGGTCTGAAGAACAAATTGTTCTGTGAAGAATGGGGCTCATTTATAGACAATTTTGACATCTGTCTAATGCAGGAGACGTGGGCCCTTGAAAATTTCCATAGGGCAGGTTTTGCATCCTTTAACATACTAGCAATAACCAGTGGCAAGGGTAGACCCTCTGGGGGCCTTAGTATCTGGGTGGGGCTTCACTTGGGTGTAACTGCTAGACAACTCGACACCCATTCAGATGACATTCAGTGTGTCCTGCTTGAGCTGCCTAATAACAACTCTTTGGCTCTTCTGAATGTCTACTCTAGACCCTCACAGGGCGGTCGGGAATCCACGGTCATTGAACAGCTCACCACATTTACTTCGTCCCTGGATCCCGGCTACTCTGTGATAGTGGGAGGTGACTTAAACTGCCAACACGAACCACTTAGTGTCTCGGCTCTTGATGATCCAACCGCTGAAAATGAAAATTGGAATATTCCCGACCCCCTGATTCCTATGGTTAAAGCCTGGACTCCCCTGGTCCTCCAAATCTCGGCTTTTGCTCTCTCATTTTCCTTGAGGGCATGCAATGGGAGATTCGACTCTGATAGACCTGGCCGAGCAACTTTCAATAGATCAGGGCACACCTCTATTCTAGACTATATCTTTATCCAAACTCGATCTTGGGATAAGGTTAAAGACTTCATTGTGATCGATCGCGAAGATAGCGACCACAATGCTTTGGTCGTAAAATTCAAACCTGGAAGTTGGGGTATTGGCAGCAGCAGCAATGACCCCGCAGTATCCCTATCTGCGCAACCCTTGATTCTGAGCAATAATGGTCGAAGGGTTAGATGGCCCCGTATTGCTACAAGCCAAAACTCAATTTCAGAGATTTATTGTCTCGCCTTACCCCATCTCATTGAAATGTCTGAGGTTGGCCATAAACGTACCACCATAGAACAGGCGACCGAACCTATAGAACAGGCGATTGAACCCACAGGCATTCACCTTCAGCTAGTGGGAAAACTGTTGGAAGTGTTTTGTTCGCAAGGGAACGCCAGGCTCCATCCGCCTAAAAGACAACTATGGTATTCCGCAGAGTGTCGGAAACTGAAGAGCGAATTGCTTACTGCTATTAAGGCCTCGGATAAAAGTAGGATCAAAATCTTGAGAGCAAGTTATAAACAAACTCTACAAAGGGCTAGAAAGGCATGGGAGGATGAGTTGTGGGAAGAGCTAAGGCTTACCTTGCTGGCTAAAGACTATAAGAGCTTTTGGTCCATTGTGGGCACGGGTAAGAAAGAATCCGGTCCCATCTCATTCCCAAATATATCTGCAGTGGCATGGGAAGCCCACTATGGGGGTCTCTATTCCAGCCCTAATGGCACTGTATCGTCCACATCCACTCTGTCTCACAGACCTGTATGTCAATCTGAAGCCTACTCGGAGATAACACTAAAGGAGGTGGAAATGGCCATACGCCTGCTGATCCCCGACAAAGCGCCGGGATTGGACAAAATCCCCGGTGACCTTTACCGCTCGGAACCAAAGATATGGGCTCCGTATCTTTGCATTCTATTCAATTCCATCCTGTTGGGTGCTGAACCGCCAGAGTCTTGGCTTGGAGCAGAAATAGTGCCGATATTCAAAAAAGGCTGCCCCTTACAACCTTCCAACTACAGGCCTATCAGCTTAATTGACACCACACAAAAGCTGTTCGGCCGCATAATTCTGGATAGACTACAGTCTTGGGAGTCAGACAATAACATCTTAAGCCCTTTGCAAGCAGGTTTTAGAGAGGGAATCTCCACTGTCGACCAGATCCTTCGACTTCAGATCATATATTGGAAGACCGTAAATTTAGAGGGTGGCAGCCTCTATCTCATCTTTGTTGACCTGAGGTCGGCATTTGACCTAGTACCACGAGAAAATCTGTGGAAGGTACTCCGGGCTCTCAATGTCCCAGAATATCTTGTGGACATTGTGAGTAGACTCCACAGGAACAACTTTGCCCAGGTCAGATGTGGAAAACATGGCGACCTGTCCTCCCGTTTCCCTGTTAACCGAGGAGTCCGACAAGGATGCGTGTTGGCACCCACGCTATTCTGTCTATATATCAATGGGCTCATTAAACATCTGGAAGGGATCCGGGACACAGATGTGCCAAGACTTGCCACGGGCCTGGTGCCAGCGCTGATGTTCGCTGACGACACTCTGTTGTTGTCTCGAACATCAACTGGTATCCAGCGCATCTTGGACGGCTTTGTAGATTTCTGTGCGGAAAGAGGCCTTGAGATCAATTTAGCCAAAACTAAATTTATGATTCTCAATCCCCCCAAGCACACACGTCCAAACCCAGTTCTGAACGGTGTACATCTTGAGCGGGTGACAACGTTCAGTTATCTGGGGATCACGTTACAGGAAAATTTTGGATGGGGGGGCCAAATTGCCAACTCCGCCCTGAAACTTGCTCAAACTACGGGGGGAATTTCACAAGTATTTAGAGGCTTGGTCTCGAAACCGGTGGGACCAGCGATTGAAATTTATAGGACCCAAGTGAGAGCAGCGTCCATCTACGGGGCAGAATTGTGGGGTCACTCCAGAATCTGCAGCCTGAGCAGGATCGAAAACTCCTTTATGAGGAGTCTGTTGGGTTTACCCCCCAGCACCCCGCTGATCCCCGTCAGGCTGGATTTTGGCCTAGTACCACTGGAACAAGTGGTAATGTTGCGCCCATTGGTATATTGGAAGCGGCTCTGGTCTAATGCAGAGTTAGCCTCTTACCGGGAGGATCTTCTGGGGGTCTGGCCTCAGTTAAGGCACAAGAACATCCCCTGGCTAAGTTTTGTCAAAGACTCATGTATTAAGATTGGCCTACCAGAATTATGGACCTCCCCGGAGGCTTCGTGCCTGGTCTTACCTAAAGCAAAACTGATTGCACAGGTCAAAAATTACAATCTCACGTGTCTACATGAACATTCTGAGTTGGGGAGGCTGACGATCGAGTTCCTCCAAATTAAAGACACCTACAGGAAGGAGGAATATCTAGACTGGGTCAGCCCACCTGCAGCCAGGAAGCTTTACTGTCAATTCAGATTGGGCTGTTTGCCACTCAGATCGTTTACCTCTAGGTGGGACTCAACTCATAATACATCCTGTCCAGCTTGCGGACACAGTATGGAGGACGAAAAACACGTTCTCTTTTTTTGTCCTACCTACTTCTCTCAAAGAAAACGCTGGGTTAAACCCATTTGTAATAACCTGGGTTTCAGAGAGTGTGAGTATGCACTGAGAGTCCTCAAACATGACACTCACCCCCCTATAGTTTTTGCAGTCTCCCGGTTTCTAAACGCAATGTGGCTAAAGCGTAGGCATTTCTTGTAGTTCTACACTAAGTTTCTTTTGATGACTGAACTTTTGTAATTTTTTTTTCCTTTTATAATTGTAAATGTGATTTTATGTCTTTATTTTAACTGTAATTTGTGATACTATATGTTGCTTTTATGGCCTTTGCTGCCGAAATAAAGACTAATAATGGAATGGTTCTAGAATGTTCTGGAAGGTACTAGTAGGTTCCAGCTATGTCTCAGGTGACAATGGGTGGCCACCATTTTGTGTTTCAGGCCCTCAGACAGAAGTTCCAGGGGTAGGGAAAATGGCTCCCTGACCCTGCATCAACACTAAAAAGTCTGGTGGTTCCCAAAAAGGAAAAATACTAACAGGGTTTGAGGCAAAAGTGGGACAAAATAAATAATGATGAGGAGGGACCACCCAAAGGGCTGACAGGTCTAACACGCGTCCCCCCCAGCTGAAAGTGGGGAGAGCTACCCAACCCCTTGGGAGTACTCATCACTAAGGCGGAAATACCTTGAGAGACCGTCTGCATTGGCGTGGTCCACTCCAGGCCGATGTTCCACCTGAAAGTCCATTCCCTGTAGGGAGATAGACCACCTTAGCAACTTGGGATTCTTCCCCTTCATCTGCATCAGCCAACGAAGGGGTCTGTGGTCGGTCTGAACTAGGAAGTGCGTGCCAAACAGGTATGGCCGCAGCTTCTTCAGAGCCCATACCACTGCAAAGGCTTCACGCTCTATTGCACTCCACTTCTGTTCCCTGGGAAGTAGTCTCCGGGATAGGAAGACCACGGGTTGATCCAGACCCTCTTCATTGAGTTGCGATAACACTGCCCCAATGCCATGTTCCGATGCATCCGTCTGGACAATGAACTCCTTGGAAAAGTCTGGGGCCCGTAGGACCGGGGCCTCGCACATGGCTTGCTTCAGTTTTACAAAGGCCTGCTGACAAGCCTCCGTCCAGACTACCCGTCGAGGTTGTTTCTTGGACGTAAGCTCCGTGAGGGGGGCCACAATGGTACCGTATCCCTTCACGAAGTGGCGGTAATATCCGGTGAGGCCCAGAAAAGCTCGGACCTCAGTCTGAGTCTTGGGGGGTTCCCAGGCCATGATGGCCTCGATCTTCGCCTGGAGGGGTTGCACCGCTCCCCTACCCACCAAGTGTCCAAGGTACACTACCGACCCCTGCCCGATCTGGCACTTGCTGGCCTTGATCGTTAAACCAGCTTGTCTCAGGGCCTGGAGAACAGCTTGCAGGTGACGCAAGTGATCCTCCCAGCTGTTACTGAAGACGGCTATGTCATCCAGATAAGCAGCAGAGAAACTCTCCATTCCAGTGAGGATCTGGTTCACCAGACGCTGAAACGTAGCAGGTGCGTTCTTGAGCCCAAAGGGCATCACACAGAACTGGTAGTGGCCTTTGGGCGTGGAGAAGGCTGACCTTTCCCTAGCTCCGTCAGTCAGAGAGATCTGCCAGTACCCAGAAGTAAGGTCAAAGGTACTTAGATATTGGGCAGCTCCCAGCCGGTCAATCAATTCATCCGCCCTTGGGATCGGATGAGCATCAGTCTTGGTTACTGAGTTCAGTCCCCGGTAGTCCACACAGAACCTCAGTTCCGGTTGGGCACCCGGTGGTGCGGCTTTTGGTACTAGCACCACCGGACTGGACATGGGGCTGCTGGAAGGTTCGATCACTCCTAGCTCCAGCATCTTAATGATTTCACTGTGAATGCTGGCCTTCACCTTGTCTGACATCCGGTAGATCTTGGACTTCACAGGTGGGCTGTCTCCTGTGTCCACATCATGGACGCACAGGTGAGTCCTACCCGGAACAAGGGAGAACAACGAAGAGTACTGTCCCAGGACCTGGCGCCAGTCCTCCTGCTGTTCAGGAGTTAGAGATGGGGAGAGAATCACTCCCTCCACCGACCCATCCTTCTCTTGAGACGCGAACAAATCGGGGAGAGGCTCGCTTTCCACGTCCTCTGCTCCGTCAGTCACCATCATCAAAATGACTTCGGGCCTCTCGTGGTGGGGTTTGAGGCGGTTGGCATGCAGCACCCGTAGGGGCTGACGAGGGGTCTTAAGATCCACCAAGTAGATAGCCTTACCCTTCTTCTCCAATACCTCAAAGGGTCCTGACCAGCGATCCTGGAGGGCGCTAAGCTCTCCTGGTTCGATCACCCACACCTTCTGGCCAGGCTCCAATTCCACCGGGTGAGCGTTGTGGTCATACCACGCCTTCATTACTGCTTGGCTGGCCTCCAAGTTGTCAGAAGCTTGCTTCCACAACTTAGCCATTTGGCTTCGGAAGGCCAGCATGTAGCTCACCACGTCCTGGGGAAGCTTTCTGGGAGTTCTTTCCCATCCGTCTCTCACCAGGCTGAGAGGTCCACGCACAGGGTGCCCATACAAAAGCTCGAAGGGGCTGAAGCTCACTCCCTTCTGTGGCACTTCCCTGTAGGAAAACAATAGACAGGGTAGGAGGACGTCCCATTTCCTCTGCAGGCTTTCAGGCAGGCTTCTAATCATGCCTTTCAAGGTTTTGTTAAACCTCTCCACCAGACCATTGGTTTGGGGGTGGTAAGGAGTTGTGAACCGGTAGGTCACTCCACACTCCTTCCACATGGCCCGCATGTATGCTGACATGAAGTTGGTCCCCCTGTCGGACACAACTTCCTTGGGAAAACCCACTCGGGTAAAGATTCCCATCAGGGCCCTAGCCACAACAGGTGCTGTAATGGTCCTTAGAGGTATAGCCTCTGGGTACCGTGTGGCATGATCCACCAGAACCAGGATAAACCTGTGACCAGCTGTAGTAGGCGGATCTAATGGACCCACAATGTCGATGCCCACCCTTTCAAAGGGGGTGCTAACGACAGGAAGTGGTTCCAGGGGAGCTTTCAGCTTCACCCCTGTTTTCCCACTGGCTTGGCAAGACACACATGTCCGGCAGTAGGTGTCGGACGACACTTTCATTTGAGGCCAATAAAAGTGTGGGACAAGACGGGCGAAGGTCTTGTCTTGCCCCAGGTGTCCTGCCAAGGGGATCTCGTGAGCCAATTCCAGTAGGAAGGCTCGGTAACGTTGAGGGACTACTAAGGCTCGTGACGATCCATGTAGGGGTGCCTTGGGTTCACTGTAGAGGAGGCCATCCTCCCAGTAAAGGTTGTAGTTCCCCTCAACGTTCCCTGCTGCCTGGGCTTCGGCCTGTCGCCTCAGTCCCTCAAGGGTAGGGCACTCCCTCTGGCCCTTGCAGAATTCCTCCCTGGTCGGCCCTCCCTCCACATGCCACTCGGCCGGGATGGGTAGGTCCTCCAGTTTGGTAACATCCCCCACCGCGGACTCCTGGTCTACCACCTCCGGTGGCCTATCCGTCACACGGGGCGTGGATGCCGAGGCAGGCTCCTCCTGTCCTCGGTTCTTCCCTTGGTCAGCAGCCGGCTGTGCCTTTGTTCCAGGCTCCAGTCGAAACAAACTCCCTCTCCGGGTAGTCGCGGACCCTGTGCTAACACAGGCCCAGTCAGGTGTACCCAGCATCTCAGCATGAGTCCGGTATTCCACCTCCTTCCAAGCATTGTGCTCCATGTCATTCCCCAGTAGACAATCGACCGGCACGGCAGGGCTTACGGCAACTCGAAGTGAACCTGCAACCCCCTCCCATTCAAAGGGAACCTCGGCCACCGGATATTGGCCGGTTCTGCCGTCAGCCATCGCGGCTGGGTGGAGTACATCGGGAATTACCTGCTCTGGAGACACCAGTTGGCTACGTACCATAGTCATACTGGCTCCTGTGTCTCTCAGAGCCTCCCCTCTTTGGCCGTTGATGGTGACCCACTGCCCATACTTTATGGTATTTGCGGGCACCTGGATCTTAGGAACCATCTCCCGTTCTCCCAGGGACTCTAAAGTGACACCCGCCCACTCCCTCCCCTTAGTTAAGGGCATCTCCTCCCCGAGCACTACACTAGCTACTCCGGGGGCCTTTCCTCCGCTGGGAGGGGGTGGTCTTTTCGGGCACTTCACATCTCCCTTATAGTGTCCGACACCACCGCACTCGTAGCAATGGACAACCCTTGGCTGCTGACTCTGGCCAGGATTAGGGTTTCTGGGTGGGTTAGCCCTAGGGGTGAATCCTGTTCCCTTTCCTTGGAAGTTATTTTGGGGGCCTTTAGAGAACTCCTTTTTCTTTTCCCCTCCCTCTTTCTTCTGGGGGGCGCCCTGTCCGGCCTTTTGAGTATCCCCTCCAGTCCCCCTTGTGGACACCCGGGTACTAGCCCAAATGTCCGCCTCCTCAGCAAGCTTCCGGGGATTGGTCAGCTTGCTATCCACCAGGTGTTGACGCAGTTCAGGGAAACATTTTTCGAGCAGGTGTTCCTTCAACATTAAATCAAACAACCCCTCGTAGTCCCTCACCTCACTGCCTTGAATCCAACCCTCTAATGCCTTCTTTGCATAGTCCAGGAAATCCACCCAATTCTGTGTGCCCAGTTTGTGGCTACCCCGGAACTTCTGTCTGTACTTCTCGGGTGTTAGTCCAAACTTTCTTACGAGCGCCACTTTCATGGTGGGGTAGTGGGTCTGCTCATCCTGCTCTAGGGCCAATAATGCATCCCTACCAGCTGGAGGCATGTATTTGTACAATCCCCCTCCCCAGTACTTCTCTGGCACCCCATGGGCCCTTAAAGAGACCTCATAGGCCGCTAGCCACTTGGCAATATCATCCCCTGCACTATAGCTAGCTACTATGTCTTTTGGAAGATAGGGTTTGGGTTCCCTGGTGATTTCTTTGTCTTTGCTGCCACCATTAGGAACAGTGTGTGCCCCGACTTGTAGGATCTGGAGATCTATTTCCCTCAGCCTCAACTCGTGAGCCATCCTCTGTCCCTCCTTCTCTTTCTCCAGCTTTGCCAACTCCCATGTGAGCTGTCTTTTCTCCCTCCGGTCCGTTAACTCTGCTTCAGATAAGCCACCGCTAGAGACAGTGCTGCCCTTCCTGGAAAGTGTTCTGGGCCCCGCTTACAGGTTCCCCACCTCAGGTTGGTACAACCCAGCCCCCTCGCTAACAGGCTCTCCATCCCTGTCCTCCTGCTCAGCCTTACTTTCCCGTCGTGCCTCCCCCCAAGCCCTCAAGCTGGTCTGGAGTTCAGCCTTCTTGGCACCTGGGGGACAATACACCCCATCTCGCTGACAAAACTCTCTGAGTTGGGCCACAGTGTAAGTTTCCAAATCTTCCAACACAAACTCCATTTTGCCCACTCAGAATAGAAGACAGGTGTTTACAGAAGCTATGCAGGGGGGTACCTTTTGTAATACCTCCTCCCACCACCAGAGTAAATTTGGAAAAAACAAAACTCAGAATTAGGAAGTCCGCTTTGAGAAAACTCCCGGTGTAGGCCTATGGACTACCCACAGTTATTGTCGAGTAGACGCAAGCACAGCTCTATCCCACCGCTGAACACCAATTATGTTAGAAAACCCCGGACAACCGGGTTAGCAGTCACCCGGTTCTTCCCAACACAAGGTGTAGCTTGGCTCGAGCGGTCGGGGGTCAGGCACCGTGTTAAGCGTACGTCACACTCTCACAATAACCATGCGTTCATCCGTTCCAAAAACGACTCTACACCGTAAAAATTTATGAAAGAATCTCTTTGTGTTTATCTTAATTTTTCTCTTAGTTGCAGGGTTATTACATAAATACAATACAAAAGGATTTTCTTCAGAAATAGCAGGTCAATTAAATAATAACACTTTGCAGGTGCAATAAATAGGATTAGGTCATAAATACACAAGGAATAAATAGAGGTGCGATAAATACATAGGGCAAATAAATACTGTCAGACAATAAATACAAGGCAGGAATAAATACGGTCAGACAATAAATAAAACACCTTCAATACATAATATAGCCATCAAACAATTGCAAATCAGATCACATTTATGAGGTAGATTGATTTTACCATGCCCAAGTACAGCTTATGGTCACTGGGGTGGCCTGGGGATGTCCCACCTAGAGTGGTCAAGGCTGGGGCCTAAGCTGAGGTAGAATGAGGGAAACCTAAGGTTCTGATTCTTCCAACTACACAGTCCCTCACACAGGTCCCTGCACCAGTCTCAGTTCACCCCCTAGCACTCTCAGGTTGGTCCTAACACCCCTCTAGCCCCAAGAATGGTCTTTTAGGGCTCCACAGGGCC
>NC_140579.1:213446904-213449404 GCF_964204655.1 Triturus cristatus
TACGCAGCAGGACCCAGGACGGAGCCCTGAGCGGGGAGGCCGTCCTCCCCGGGGCCCTCAGGGGCCCGGCCGGAGCTCCTGAACCCAGCCAAGCAAGGGGAGGCTCCCCGGCCACAACGCAACCCCGTCCCTGGCCTTTGGCAGTGCCGCAGGCCGGGGGACGGGGCCCAGGGCCAGAGCACCCGACCCGGGCCCCGGCTGGGCCCCTGGACCCAGCCGGGGCTCCCAGGCCTGGTGGCGCAAGGGTAGCCTCCCCGGGCCCGCCGGACCCCGTCCCAGGCACCCTGCCACGCGGCAGGACCCAGGACGGAGCCCGGGGCAGGGAGGCTGCCCTCCCCGGGGCCCTCAGGGGCCCGACCAGAGCTCCTGAACCCAGCCAACCAAGGGGAGGCTCCCCGGTCACATCGGAACCCTGACCCGGGCCTTTGGTAGTGCCGCAGGCCGGGGGACGGGGCCCAGGGCCGGAGCCCCTGACCCGGGGCCTAGGCAGGACCCCTGGACCCAGCCGGGGCTCCCAGGCCCGGAGGCAGAGGGGAAGCCTCCGCGGGCCTGCTGGACCCTGTCCCGGGCACCCTGCCACGCAGCAGGACCCAGGACGGAGCCCGGGGTGGGGCAGGGAGGCTGCCCTCCCTGGGGCCCTCAGGGGCCCGGCCAGAGCTCCTGAACCCAGCCAAGCAAGGGGAGGCTCCCCAGCCACATCGGAACCCCGTCCCCGGCCTTTGGCAGTGCCGCAGGCCGGGGGACGGGCCCCAGGGCCGGAGCCCCTGACCCGGGGCCCAGCGGGGCCCCTGGACCCAGTCGGGGCTCCCAGGCCCAGAGGCACAGGGGAAACCTCCAGGGCACCCTGCCACGTGGCAGGACCCAGTACGGAGCCCGCGGGAACTCGTTCGGGCACCCTGCCACGCTGCAGGACCGAGGACGGAGCCTGGGGTGGGGAGGCCACCCTCCCAGGGGCTCCTGGACCCAACCCAGCAGGGGGAGGCCTGCCGGGTCTCATCCGGGCAGCCTGCCACGCGGCAGGCCCCGGGACAGACCCAGGGCTGGGGCGGCATCCTGGCCTGGCCTGTCCAGCTGCCGGCTGAGGACCACTAGGCCGAGAGGGGTCCCAAAAGTACCCTGTCCGTAGTAATCCGGAGGAAGGCTACCCCCCTGTCTGTTAACCCACGCGCTCCGATTGATGGAGGGGACCCTAGGGGCAAACGCGCCCAGCCTCCTGGAGCCCTGACTGGGATCCAGGAGGCAAATGAACCCTCATCAGGGCTTCCAGGCCGACCCAGCCATCTGGTCGCCTCATTGGAAAGCATTGCGCGCGACCAGATGGCCGAGGGGAAAGGTGCAACCAGATGGCCGGCACCTGAAAGGACTCCTGTCTGCCTGCCCCGAGCCATAGCGGTAGGGCTCCCGCCTGCCCACCCACGCAGGGCTCGGGAGGCTCTGCTTCCTGGGGGGCTCGGGGACCCTGGCTGGGCCTCAGGCACGGGGAGGACCACCGGAGCTCTCGGGCCCGGGCGCCTCAGGAAAGACTGCCCGGGACCTGTGGAGCCCGTCCCAGGCACTTTGCCGCGCATTGGGCTGGAGGAGGGAGCCCCGGACGCCAGGGAGGATGTTGCCCGGGCATAGCCCATCTGGTCCCCTGCAAAGAACCACCAGCCCCGGAGGGGTGTTCCGGCATACCCTGCCCCTACTAATCTGGAGGAAGGCTACCCACCTTTCTTGTAACCTGCGCGCTCCGAGTGACAGAGGGGACCCTAGGCGCGGACGCGCTCGACCTCCTGGAGCCCTGACTGGTATCCGGGAGGCAAATGGACCCTCATCGGGACTTCCAGGGCGGGCCGGCCATCTGGTCGCCCCATTGGAAAGCATTGCGCGCGACCAGATGGCCGCAGGAAAAGGAGCGAGCAGATGGCCGGCACCAAAAAGGACTCCTGTCTGCCTGCCCTGAGCCGAGCCGTAGTGGTAGGGCTCCCGCCTGATCACCCATGCAGGGCTCGGGGGCCTCTGCTTCCTGGGGGGCTCGGGGACCCCGGCTGGGCCTCAGGCACGGGGAGGACCACCGGCGCTCTCGGGCCCGGGTGCCTGGGGGAGGACATAGCCCATCTGGTCCCCGGCAAAGAACCCCAAGCCCCGGAGAGGAGTTCCAGCATACCCTGCCCCTACTAATCCGGAGGAAGGCTACCCACCTTTCTTGTAACCCGCGCGCTCCGAGTGACGGAGGGGACCCTAGGCGCTGACGCGCCCGACCTCCTGGAACCCTGACTGGGATCCGGAAGGCAAATGGACCCTCATCAGGACCTCCAGGCCGGCTTGGCCATCTGGTCGCCCCATTGCAAAGCATTGCGTGCAACCAGGTGGCCGAGGGAAAGGTGTGATCAGATGGCCGGGACCAAAAGGACTCCCATCTAGCCGCACTGAGCCATAGCGGTAGGGCTCCCGCCTGCTCTTGCAGGGCTCCGGGGCTCTGCACCAGGGACCATTGTCCCGGGCAGATGGACACTTGGCA
>NC_140579.1:213454404-213471904 GCF_964204655.1 Triturus cristatus
ATACAGTTAGGCCCTAGGGGCCACGCAAACCATATACTAAGTAAGTGGTATAAGGAGCACTGTCACGAACACAGGATAGGCCTAGGCCTAGGGAATCGCTGGGGCTACACTATACTACCAACAGTTAGGAAGTGGGAGGCCCACGGGATTCAGGTGCAGAGTGGAAACACTCACGCGTAATGCGTAAAAGTCGATAGAATCACTAGCAGTTAGAAATAAGCAGTTTTCGGACACTTCTGGTATAGCTAGAAAGTCGAGACTCGGAAACTAGACCCTAGGATAGTCAATACCCTTGTGAGCACCGAAGTACCCAAGTTACCTAGCCCACGGGCTGCGGGTGCATAGGTGTGAAACTTGCGTCGGGTTTCGTCGTGGACTTCTATGGATGCCTGAAGGAAAGTTGCTGACAGGCAGTCAGTGAAGAGTGTCCGGTGGATCCCAAGGTGGGGATCAAGAAGGAAGGATACCTGCAAGCAGAAGGGACAGAGTCTAGGTCACCAGCCAGGAGCCGGGAAAGAACCAGGAAGGAACCAGGCGATGTCGTGAAGATGCAGGTGAAGAGGTGAAGCTTGTCGCAGCAGCCACGGGTACCAGGAGACGTCGAGGACGACCAGGACCAGGAGGTGAGCTGTCCCACGAAGGCTCTTGCTGTCGGCGGCGTCGAAGTCGAGTGAGGACCCAACAAGCCTTGGCAAGCGGAACCCACGCAGGATGGAGGACTTGCTTCTGGTGCATACCAGGAAGGTCTGGGGTGCTTCTCTTTCACAGAGGAGCGGGTGCCAGTCTGGAGGAGCCGGACCAGCAAGTTGAAAGTAAAGGTTCGTCGTCACGGAGGCTACCAGCCAACGGGCCAGCAACCGGACAACACGTCAAGCAACACAGGTGCAGAAGGGCCCTGTAGGAGAGTAGGGTCTGCAATCCTATGATCACCCAGATTTTTTGCTTTTGCTTCATTGGTTTACGACTTTCCCTGGCTGTGGGCCTGCCAATCAGACCCACAGCCTAGCTGTTCTCTCTCCAGATTAAAACACATGTACATTAGGTGCATCCACTAATTGGAACTGGGCCGCCTTATCAGTCCCTGTATCAGCATCCCACAGGTATCCAGGGCATCGGCGTACCCAGGGCCTACCAGGGGCTGCAGCATGCATTATGCCACCCCTGGATGGCCACCCCAAATCTGACACAACTGGCTGCATGACAGCTGGGGCAAGGTGGTGTAATCACCCGTTGCTGTAGGTTTAGTATTCCTATACCTAACCCTAAAATGGACGCATGGATTCCTATCAGTCACTCCTATGGCAGGCCTTATCAATCCTGAAGGCAGAGTGCTGGGAGTCATGTGAGATGGTGCTCTGGCGCGAGCTGAGCCCGTCGACGGCTTGCGGAACCAAGTCCTAATAGCTGTTCCATGGTGACGCGTGCCACCTACCATAAAATGCATTATAATCCTCGCGGTTATTTGCTAACTATGGCATCGCATCACCCACACATGTCGAGTAAGGTGTCATACGAATTGGAATACGAACCCCTCGCCAATTCTGGCGACGGGGTTAGCATTCCACCCTTCTAGAGGGACACGACATGGAAGTAACCTTGAACCCCGGTTAAAGTTGACTCAAGCCTCAGCATCACAAAATGGATGCTGCCACCAGACACAAGTCTGACCTCCTGCTGCTGGGAGACCTTCCAGCGAGGGGAGCTTGGACAAAGGGTTTCCTGTCGAGGGCGGTGTTAGCACCATCCCAGACAGGGTTTGTGTATCCCAGGTAGGCAGGGCTGAAAGGAAGGTGATTGCAAGTGGCACCCCGGTGCTCACTGTGCATAGCCCGGCTCAAACCAGTTTCGGGGGCACCCCAGCCCCTGAGCTGGGGCGAAGCCGGACAAAGGATAGGGGTGTAACTACCCCCCTCCTGGTCCCACCCATAGGTAGGACCTAGCCACGGGCCAGCCCCTTTTCCTAGTATAAAGGTAGGAGCGAGTCCCCTTCCCAAATTGGATAATTCTGAATCTTGAACTACTTTCCACGAAAGGAACTCTTGACTTTTTCTGAAGACTCTCCCTTGTGGCTAAGGAGTAGCCACCCTGCACCAGCAGGCACCACCTAAGCGCTTGTGGTTTGCTGTACGTCTCTCCTACGGATCAAGACTGCCCAGCTCGACGAGACCCGGATTCCCCGCCATCTCTGACCTCTACCTACATCGTCAGCCCAGCTGAGATTCGTAGGTGTGACGAGACCTGCGGGACCGGCCATCTTCAGAACCTGCACGGCGCTTATCTAGCACAACCACCGAGGGACCCTCGAGTGAGTGCACCTAGGGTTTGAGAAGCCCTAACCCTGAGTAGCTCCAGCACCGAAGCCTGCCTCCCCAGCATCCCCGAGATCTGCGTGGGGGCCCTTCTGCTCCTTGCTGCTCACCGCGTTGTCCGGCCACTCGCCGTCGGCTAGTGGCCCTCTTCACGACGCACCACGACAGTTTTTCATCACTGGTCTGGTTGCTCCAGACTGGCCCTTGCTCCCCTTCAACAGAGGAGTACCTCGGACCCTCCTGGTCCACTCCAGACGCCATCTTGACTCCCCCGCGTGGGCTTGCCTCTGCCAAGACCTGCTGCCCCACTCCTGGGCCCAGCATCATCGACAGCAGACACCTTCGTGGGACAGCTCGCCCTCCATCCTGGTCGCCGCCGCGCCTCCTGGTCCGAGGAACAGCCGAGTCCGACGTCACCCACTCACCTGGTCGAGGTGACTTCAGCCGGTACCTTCCTGGTGCCCACACGATCGCTGGCTAGCGGTTGAGAACTGAGTCCCCTCTGCTTTCAGGTTTCCTTCATCACCGATCCAGGCTTGGATCTCGCTGAACATCGACACTGGTCGCCTGCCAGCAACTTCTTCTTTCAGGCTCCCGAGACTACAACGAGGACTCCCGACATCTTGCTGAACCCCACGCAGCCGCAGCCTCTGGGCTAGGTAACTCGAGCATTTCGGTGCTCCATCGTAGGTTCACTCTACAAGTGTCCAGCTCCTTTTCCGTTTAGTCCAACTGATCGGATTCCTCCGGAATCAGTAACTTTAGACTCTCTAACCTCTCCCATTCCACTTGCAGTGTAAATGGTTTCGTGCCCTTCGGGCATTTGTGTAAATTGTGCAACTAGAAGTATTTTCCCAAGAGTTTTGTATTGTGCTTAGCTCCCTGACTCATAAAGAGCCAGGGTAGTCTTGTTATAAATAAATATCCTTTATTTTCATAACAACTTGTGTGGTGTCCTTTCACTTGGTGTTCCAGATGTAAACAGCTGGCTTAACACGCCCTCTAGAGTTTAGCCTGAAGACTGCTCTTGTCCACGCTACTAGGATAGCTGGTCTACAAGGTTGACTTACAACCAATCATCAATAAGGGTCGTTTGGAATGATACACAGTGATCACTAGAATAGTGAGCACTACATATCAGGCCAACTTCTCACATTGGTGGCAGCGGTGGGATTTGAGCTTGCTGTTGTTTTACCACTCACGTATCCTAAGAATATCAAGTTGAAAGATCACATAAGTACCCAGGTACAAAGAACTTAACTTAGAATACTCGGAGTTCTACTGAACCAGCTGTTATAGTGAAACAGGGACTAGCACACCCTGACTATAACTCTTAGCAAGGGATCAGTAGGGAACCACATAGTGTACGTAGGTGCATCACTTACACCTCACTAGAAAGCATGTCGGTCCGCGGAGAGTCTGCAGAGACTCCCTTAGTGGTCATTGACCCTCCACAGGTCATGTCACGATATGCAGCTCTTAGCTTCGCGGAGATGAGACAACTGTGTGCCTCCAGGAAGTTAAAACAGGGTTCTAACCCTATCGTCCCATTCCTGATAGGTCTCTTAGAGACTTATGATGCTAGAAGGGCTCTTAACGTAGGCCCCTCTAACCCAGATGGGAGCATGCCCCCCTTAGAGGGAACCCTTGGTGACCCAGACCTCGGCCTCCATACAGAGGAGGAAGAGGAGGAATTATCAGGAGACGAGGCAGACAAAGGTCCAGTAGTAGTCGGCAGGCTCACGAGGACCAACTTAAGCAGGCATGAGAATGGAACTGGGGGAGCCCCGGGCCCACGCTCAAGCAGGCTTAACCTTGGGAACGGACGAGCTAGGTCTCTCTCGAGAGGCTCTAACAGATCTGTTCGAACACATGTCTCTCAGGCATCTTCTCAGAGAGGAATGACGTCCCCTCAGAGAAGGGAGCACGAAGCGAAGATGAGGGAAGTCAATCTGAGGATCGAGCGGGAAGAACTTGCTCTCGCCAAAGAAAGACTTGCCTTGGCCCGAGAGCAGAAATTGAGTGGGTTAGACCCCACTGGTGGCAGCATTCTCATTAGAGAGAAAGACAGGGGTATAGACACTAGACACCTGAGTAAAATAGTGCCCCCCTTTAAACAAGGGGACGACATCCACAAGTGGATAACTGCTTTGGAGAGGGCCTGCACTGTCCAGTGCGTCCCTCCAAGTCAGTGGGCAGCTATACTGTGGCTCTCCTTTGAAGGTAAAGGACGGGACAAGCTCCTCACTACGAGAGCTGAGGATGCTAACAACTACCAAGTCCTGAAAAATACACTGATTGATGGGTTCGGCTTAACCACTGAGCAGTACAGGTTGCTGTTCAGAGACACCCAGAAAATTCAGTCTCAGGATTGGACTGACTTTGTCGATTGTGCCACTAAGGCTTTGGAAGGCTGGTTGCTGGGTAGCAAGGTTACTGATTACACAGGATTGTACAATCTTATCATGAGAGAACAGATTTTAAACAACTGTCAGAACCAATTGTTGCATCAGCACCTTGTCGACTCGGAGCTGACCTCTCCCCAAGAATTGGGAAAGAAGGCAGACAGATGGGTCAGAACAAGGGCAAGCAGAACCAGACTCAGAACCAGGGTGGTCAGAAGAAAGCAGACCAAAAGGGTAGTAACAAGAACGAACAAAATGACCAGAAGTCTTCGACAGGTCCCCAACAAACCAAAGAGGGTGGGGGTCAGGCTTCACAGAAGAAGAAGACTCAAGAAGGCCAGTCAAAAAGGTGGTGCCAATACTGTAAAAGTAAGACTCACTGGTTTAGTGAGTGCACCAAGAAAGGAGGGCAAACTCCTGCCACTGCAGCCCCTAAGGCACCTGCACCCCCTAGTACAGTCAGCAGTGGTAGTGCGCCTCCCAAGGCATTAGTTGGGTTAACCTTGGGAACTGAGGGGTGTGACGACTTAGTTGGCACGCTCACTCAGGCCGTCCTTGTCTGTACAGGGGATATGGATATGTCCCCTGATGCCAGTCCCAATACTTTGGGCAAATACAGGCAGACGCCTTTGATCAATGGAAAAGTGGCTCAGGCCTACAGGGACACTTGTGCCAGTGTCACAATGGTGACACCTAACTTTGTGGACCCTGGACAGATCATGCTAGGTACCGATTACCTAGTGACCAATGCCAGCAATGTCACTACCAATCACAGTATGGCAGTTGTTGATTTCTCCTGGGGAGGGGTAAGTGGCCCAAAGAAAGTTGTGGTTAGTTCAGACCTCCCCGTAGAATGTCTGTTGGGCAATGATTTGGAAATGTCACAATGGTCAGAAGTGGAGCAGAGGACTCACATGGAAATGTTAGGCTTGCCAGCACATGTCCTTGCTGTGACCAGGTCACAGGCCAAAAGATGCCCCACTGAACAGGTGCTGGATCCTGGAAGAACGGACCAGACACCATCCAAGAAAAGGAGCAGTAAGGGTAAGGCCTCGCCTTCCCCCTTGCCCCAGGTTGTGGATCAAGTCTCTGAGGAGGCTGACCTTAAAGAACTGAGGGAAACTGAGCCAAAAGAGCTTGAACCTGGTCAGGTTGAGTTTCTGGGCTCAGGGGGACCCTCTAGGGAAGACCTGGGGAAGGCACAGTTAGACTGCCCCTCACTTGAACCCCTCAGACAGCAAGCTGCTGCTGAGGCTGCAGGGAACGCCACAGGTACCCACAAAGTGTACTGGGGCGATGGACTCCTGTACTCCGAGGCAAGAGACCCCAAGCCTGGCGCGACCAGGAGGCTGGTCGTCCCCTTGTCTCTGAGAGGTTTCCTTCTTACCTTGGACCACGAGATTCCCCTTGCAGGTCACTTAGGCCGGAATAAGACTTGGGACAGAATTGTTCCACACTTTCACTGGCCCCACATGTCCGAAGATACGAAGGAGTTTTGTCGCTCCTGTGTCACTTGCCAAGCCAGTGGTAAGTCAGGTGGCACGACAAAGGCCCCCCTCATACCACTGCCGGTGGGGGGGGTACCCTTTGAACGAGTGGGGATCGACATTGTTGGACCAATGGAACCCCAGACAGCATCAGGGCACAAGTTTATACTGGTGGTGGTGGACCACGCCACCAGGTATCCTGAAGCTATTCCCCTTAGGACCACTACAGCACCTGTTGTGGCATGAGCCCTAGTTGGAGTGTTCTCCAGAGTGGGCTTCCCTAAGGAGGTTGTCTCTGACAGAGGTGCAAACTTCATGTCGGGATATCTGACTGCCATGTGGAAGGAGTGTGGTGTCAACTACAAGTTCACCACACCCTATCACCCACAATGCAATGGGCTTGTTGAGAGATTCAACAGGACCCTGAAAGGGATGATTCATGGACTACCTGAAAAGCTTCGGCGGAGATGGGATGTCCTGATACCCTGCCTCTTGTTCGCCTACAGAGAGGTCCCGCAGAAGGGGGTTGGCTACAGCCCTTTTGAGCTTCTGTTCGGACATCCTGTAAGGGGACCCCTTTGTTTGGTAAAGGAAGGATGGGAGAGACCTCTCAAAAAGCCGGCATCAAACATTGTGGACTATGTGCTCGGTCTCCGCTCGCGGATGGCTGAGTACATGGAAAAGGCATCTAAAAACCTTGAGGCGAGCCAAGAATTACAAAAAGCTTGGCACGACCAAAAGGCTGTCCTGACTGTGTATCAGCCTGGACAGAAGGTGTGGGTGCTGGAGCCAGTGGCCCCAGCAGCACTCAAAGAGAAATGGTCTGGGCCCCACACGATCATTGAGCAAAAGGGAGAGGTCACCTACTTGGTAGACCTGGGAACTCCCCGGAGCCCCCACAGGGTGCTCCATGTAAACAGGCTCAAAGCATATGTCGACAGGGAGGGCATGGGCTTGCTCGTGGCCACAGATGAGGGACAGGAGGAGGAGAGTGACCCTCTCCCGGACCTGCTCTCTCAGAACCCTGACGATGGGTCAGTAGATGGTGTTGTCTTTTGTGGCAGCCTCTCTGGACATCAACAAAAGGATTGTAAACAGGTTCTTCAATCCTTCCGACATATGTTCTCTCTGACACCCAGTCAGACCAATTGGTGTACCCATGAGGTCGACACTGGGGACAGTCTGCCCGTAAAGAGTAAAATCTATCGACAGCCTGATCATGTCAGAGACTGCATCAAGACAGAGGTGCAGAAAATGTTGGAGCTGGGAGTCATTGAGCCCTCGGACAGCCCCTGGGCTAGTCCAGTAGTTCTCGTGCCAAAACCTCACACCCAGGGCGGTAAGAAAGAAATGAGGTTTTGCGTAGACTACAGAGGCCTCAATGCAGTCACTAAGACTGACGCCCACCCAATACCAAGAGCAGATGAATTTATAGACCGGTTGGCTTCGGCCAACTACTTAAGTACATTTGACCTGACAGCTGGGTATTGGCAAATCAGGTTAGCTGAGGAGGCCAAGCCCAAAACCGCATTTTCTACCCCGGTGGGCATTATCAGTTCGTGGTGATGCCCTTTGGTTTGAAAAATGCACCTGCCACCTTCCAAAGGCTGGTGAATCAAGTTCTCACTGGGTTGGACGACTTCTGTGCGGCGTATCTGGACGATATCGCTGTCTTTAGCTCCACCTGGGAGGATCACCTGGTCCACCTGAGGAAAGTGTTAGAGGCTCTGCAAAAGGCAGGCCTCACTATCAAGGCCACTAAGTGCCAGATAGGGCAGACACAGGTTGTATACCTGGGCCACCTTGTCGGTGGAGGCCAGGTTCAGCCATTGGAGAGCAAGATACAGGCCATCCAGGACTGGGTTCCTCCAACCACCCAGACTCAGGTTCGAGCTTTCTTGGGCCTGACTGGTTATTACCGGAAATTTGTCAGAAATTATGGATCCATTGTGACCCCGCTAAACGATCTGACAAGTAAAAAGATGCCAAAAAAAGTTCAGTGGACAGCAAGCTGTCAAAAGGCATTCGATGACCTAAAGCAGGCCATGTGCACAGCACCTATCCTAAAGAGTCCAGACTACTCCAAAACATTCATTGTCCAAACAGACGCTTCGGAGTTGGGTGTGGGAGCTGTTATATCTCAGCTGAATTTTGATGGTCATGACCAGCCCATAGCTTTTATTAGCAGGAGGCTGACCCCCAGAGAGAAGAATTGGTCAGCTATTGAGAGGGAGGCCTTTGCTGTGGTTTGGGCCCTGAAGAAGTTGAGGCCATACTTGTTTGGCACTCACTTCAAGATTCAGACCGACCCTAAGCCCCTCTTGTGGCTAAATCAAATGAAGGGTGAAAACCCCAAACTACTTAGGTGGTCCATTTCCCTACAGGGGATGGACTTCACAGTGGAGCATAGACCTGGCACTGATCATGGCAATGCAGATGGGCTCTCCAGGTATTTCCACTTAGATCAAGAAGACTCACCTGGTCAAGGTTAGCTTATTGTCCCAAAGTTTGGGGGGGGGTCATGTAGGAGAGGAGGGTCTGCAATCCTATGATCACCCAGATTTTTTGCTTTTGCTTCATTGGTTTACGACTTTCCCTGGCTGTGGGCCTGCCAATCAGACCCACAGCCTAGCTGTTCTCTCTCCAGATTAAAACACATGTACATTAGGTGCATCCACTAATTGGAACTGGGCCGCCTTATCAGTCCCTGTATCAGCATACCACAGGTATCCAGGGCATCGGCGTACCCAGGGCCTACCAGGGGCTGCAGCATGCATTATGCCACCCCTGGACGGCCACCCCAAATCTGACACAACTGGCTGCACGACAGCTGGGGCAAGGTGGTGTAATCACCCGTTGCTGTAGGTTTAGTATTCCTATACCTAACCCTAAAATGGACGCATGGATTCCTATCAGTCACTCCTATGGCAGGCCTTATCAATCCTGAAGGCAGAGTGCTGGGAGTCATGTGAGATGGTGCTCTGGCGCGAGCTGAGCCCGTCGACGGCTTGCGGAACCAAGTCCTAATAGCTGTTCCATGGTGACGCGTGCCACCTACCATAAAATGCATTATAATCCTCGCGGTTATTTGCTAACTATGGCATCGCATCACCCACACATGTCGAGTAAGGTGTCATACGAATTGGAATACGAACCCCTCGCCAATTCTGGCGACGGGGTTAGCATTCCACCCTTCTAGAGGGACACGACATGGAAGTAACCTTGAACCCCGGTTAAAGTTGACTCAAGCCTCAGCATCACAAAATGGATGCTGCCACCAGACACAAGTCTGACCTCCTGCTGCTGGGAGACCTTCCAGCGAGGGGAGCTTGGACAAAGGGTTTCCTGTCGAGGGCGGTGTTAGCACCATCCCAGACAGGGTTTGTGTATCCCAGGTAGGCAGGGCTGAAAGGAAGGTGATTGCAAGTGGCACCCCGGTGCTCACGGTGCATAGCCCGGCTCAAACCAGTTTCGGGGGCACCCCAGCCCCTGAGCTGGGGCGAAGCCGGACAAAGGATAGGGGTGTAACTACCCCCCTCCTGGTCCCACCCATAGGTAGAACCTAGCCACGGGCCAGCCCCTTTTCCTAGTATAAAGGTAGGAGCGAGTCCCCTTCCCAAATTGGATAATTCTGAATCTTGAACTACTTTCCACGAGAGGAACTCTTGACTTTTTCTGAAGACTCTCCCTTGTGGCTAAGGAGTAGCCACCCTGCACCAGCAGGCACCACCTAAGCGCTTGCGGTTTGCTGTACGTCTCTCCTACGGATCAAGACTGCCCAGCTCGACGAGACCCGGATTCCCCGCCATCTCTGACCTCTACCTACATCGTCAGCCCAGCTGAGATTCGTAGGTGTGACGAGACCTGCGGGACCGGCCATCTTCAGAACCTGCACGGCCCTTATCTAGCACAACCACCGAGGGACCCTCGAGTGAGTGCACCTAGGGTTTGAGAAGCCCTAACCCTGAGTAGCTCCAGCACCGAAGCCTGCCTCCCCAGCATCCCCGAGATCTGCATGGGGGCCCTTCTGCTCCTTGCTGCTCACCGCGTTGTCCGGCCACTCGCCGTCGGCTAGTGGCCCTCTTCACGACGCACCACGACAGTTTTTCATCACTGGTCTGGTTGCTCAAGACTGGCCCTTGCTCCCCTTCAACAGAGGAGTACCTCGGACCCTCCTGGTCCACTCCAGATGCCATCTTCACTCCCCCGCGTGGGCTTGCCTCTGCCAAGACCTGCTGCCCCACTCCTGGGCCCAGCATCATCGACAGCAGACACCTTCGTGGGACAGCTCGCCCTCCATCCTGGTCGCCGCCGCACCTCCTGGTCCGAGGAACAGTCGAGTCCGACGTCACCCACTCACCTGGTCGAGGTGACTTCAGCCGGTACCTTCCTGGTGCCCACACGATCGCTGGCTAGCGGTTGAGAACTGAGTCCCCTCTGCTTTCAGGTTTCCTTCATCACCGATCCAGGCTTGGATCTCGCTGAACATCGACACTGGTCGCCTGCCAGCAACTTCTTCTTTCAGGCTCCCGAGACTACAACGAGGACTCCCGACATCTTGCTGAACCCCACGCAGCCGCAGCCTCTGGGCTAGGTAACTCGAGCATTTCGGTGCTCTATCGTAGGTTCACTCTACAAGTGTCCAGCTCCTTTTCCGTTTAGTCCAACTGATCGGATTCCTCCGGAATCAGTAACTTTAGACTCTCTAACCTCTCCCATTCCACTTGCAGTGTAAATGGTTTCGTGCCCTTCGGGCATTTGTGTAAATTGTGCAACTAGAAGTATTTTCCCAAGAGTTTTGTATTGTGCTTAGCTCCCTGACTCCAGGGTAGTCTTGTTATAAATAAATATCCTTTATTTTCATAACAACTTGTGTGGCGTCCTTTCACTTGGTGTTCAAGGGGTATATGTGATGGTAAACAGCTGGCTTAACACGCCCTCTAGAGTTTAGCCTGAAGACTGCTCTTGTCCACGCTACTAGGATAGCTGGTCTACAAGGTTGACTTACAACCAATCATCAATAAGGGTCGTTTGGAATGATACACAGTGATCACTAGAATAGTGAGCACTACATATCAGGCCAACTTCTCACAGGCCCCACGCAGAACACGTGAAGTGTGGGGAGCTGATCTTCTTTGCAGATGGTGCTCGGGAGTGGGGCTTCTCAATTCCCCAAGCACAGCCTCGAGGAAGCCTCAGAAGTTGCGCTAGTCAGTTACTAGCCACTTTTCCCAAGTCGTCGGTCCTACGTCCCTCGTCGCCTCCACGGGTCTCAGCTTCGCTGGAGATGTGGATCTGGTTCAGAGGTGTCTGGAAGTCTCGGCGCTGGTCAGTCTCTGCAGGCAGTCGTCCCTCGTAGGATTCAGTCGCAAAGCAAGCAGCGGTCGCTGGATGGTGCCTGGTTGCACAGGGTGGTCACTCCTTGGCCATAAGGGAGATTTCGTCAGTCTTCTTCCTGAGGTCGAATGTCGAAGGTCCAGAGTTTCTCTTCAAGTTGCAGATTCAGGTTAATCTAATTTAGCAGGGCCCAACTAGCTACTAATATACTGGGCTAGTGGGCTGGGCTACCTGCAAGGTCCCTCCTATGGGTGGGACCAGGAAGGGGAGTGGCTACACCCCCTTTCCTTTGTCCAGTTTCGCGCCAGAGCTGGGGCTGGAGTGCCCCAGCACCGGTTTGAACTGGACTATGCATGGGACACCTTGTGTGCCCCAGGCAGTGTCTCGTTTCATTCAACCCTCCCTGCCCCAATACACTAAATCCTGTCTAGGGTGGTGCTCGCACCTCCCGAGGCAGGAAACCTATTGTCCAGGCCTCCCTCGCTGGAAGGACTCCCAGCAGCAGGAGGTCAGACTTGTGTCTGTGGCAGCAGCATCCATTTTGTGATGCTGGGGCTCTGGTTAACTTTAACCGGGTAAGTAGGTTTCAACATGTCTTCTCCCTCTAGAAGGGAGGAATAATATCCTCATTGCCAGAAATGGTATGGGGGTATTGTTCCAAAGTGTTAGACACCTCACACGACATGTTTCGATACAGCCAAACCATAGTTACCATAACCGTTTAAGATTATAAGGTACTTTAAGAGTATATGGTAGGCTATATCAATCAATCAATCAATCAAAGCATTTGTATAGCGCACTACTCACCCATAGGGTCTCAAGGCGCTGGGGGGGGGGGGGTGCCGTTACTGCTCGAACAGCCAGGTCTTCAGCTTCTTCCTGAAGGAGAGGTGGTCCTTGGTCAGGCGTAGGTCGGTCGGGAGGGAGTTCCAGGTCTTGGCGGCCAGGTAGGAGAAGGACCTCCCTCCTGTTGTCGCTCTTCGGATGCGCGGGACGGCGGCGAGGGCGTGGCTGGCTGATCGGAGGTGGCGTTTGGGAGCGTAGAAGTTGATTCGGTTGTTGAGGTAGATCGGGCCTTGGTCGTGGAGGGCTTTGTGTGCGTGGGTGAGGAGACGGAAGGTGATTCTTTTGTTGACGGGGAGCCAATGCAGGTCTCTCAGGTGTCCGGAGATGTGGCAGTTACGTGGGATGTCGAGGATGAGTCTGGCTGAGGCGTTCTGGATCCGCTGGAGTCTCTTCTGGAGCTTGGCGGTGGTCCCAGCGTAGAGGGCGTTGCCGTAGTCCAGTCGGCTGGTGACGAGGGCCTGGGTGACGGTCTTCCTGGTCTCGGTGGGGATCCACCAGAAGATCTTCCGTAGCATGCGTAGGATGTTGAAGCATGCTGAGGAGACGGCGTTGACTTGCCTGGTCATGGAGAGGGAGGAGTCCAGGATGAAGCCCAGGTTGCGTGCGTGGTCCGTCGGTTTGGGTGCGGTGCCCAGGGCGGGGGGCCACCAGGAGTCGTCCCAGGCGGAGGGCGAGGGGCCCAGGATGAGGACCTCCGTCTTGTCTGAGTTTAGTTTCAGGCGGCTGGTCGTCATCCACTCGGCTACATCTTTCATCCCTTTGTGCAGATCGGCTCTGGCGGCGGCGGGGTCGTTGGTCAGGGAGAGGATCAGCTGGGTGTCGTCGGCGTAGGAGATTATGTTGAGGTTGTGTTGGCGTGCGATGGCCGCGAGGGGGCTCATGTAGACGTTGAAGAGGGTGGGGCTCAGCGAGGATCCTTGAGGGACGCCGCAGATGACTTTGGTGGCCTCTGACTTGTACGGTGGTAGGCGGACTCTCTGCGTCCTTCCGTCGAGGAAGGAGATGATCCAATCCAGTGCCTTCTCCTGGATTCCGACGTTGCTGAGGCGCTGTACTAGGGTGCGGTGGCAGACCGTGTCGAATGCCGCGGAGAGGTCTAGGAGGATGAGGGCCGCTGTGTCTCCGTTGTCCATCAGGGCTCTGATGTCGTCGGTGGCAGCGATGAGGGCGGTCTCGGTGCTGTGGTTGGCTCGGAAGCCAGACTGTGAGGGGTCGAGGGATCCATTAGTCTCGAGGAAGGCGGCCAGCTGCTTGTTGACGGTCTTCTCGATGACTTTGGCTGGAAACGGGAGGAGCGAGATGGGGCGGTAATTCTTGAGTTCGGTGGGGTCCGCAGTGGGTTTCTTGAGTAGAGCGCTGAGTTCTGCGTGCTTCCAGCTCTCGGGGAAGGTGGCGGTGTCGAAGGAGGTGTTGATAATGTCCCGCAGGTGGGGTGCGATGACAGCGTCTGCCTTGTTGAAGACGTGGTGAGGGCAGGGGTCGGTCGGAGATCCGGAGTGGACGGACTTCATCATGCGGACGGTGTATTCGGTGCTGATCGGAGTCCAGGCGCGGAGGGTGGTGGTGGGCGGCGTTGCTGTGGTCGTGGCGTGCGTCGGATGAATGCTGAAGCTGTTGTGTATGTCTGCAATCATGTTGTGGAAGTAGGAGGCGAGGGAGTTGCAGAGGTCTTGCGATGGGGTGATGTCGTTGTTTCCTGCACTGGGGTTGGAGAGCTCTTGCACGATGTTGAAGAGCTCTTTGCAGTTGTGTGCGTTGTTGTCCAGCCGGTCTTTGAATGCAGTTTTCTTGGCGGCGCGGATCAGTTGGTGGTGCTTCCGGGTGGCGAGCTTGAGGGTGGTCATGTTGTCCGGTGTTGGTTCCCTTCTCCAGCCTTTCTCGAGGGCTCGGCAGTTCTTCTTGGAGCTCTTGAGTTCGTCGGTGAACCATGGGGCCTTCTTGCTGCCAGGTTTGCTAGGCGGGGTCCTCAGAGGGGCGAGTTCGTCCGCGCAGTTGCTGATCCACTTCGTGAGGTTTTCGGCGGCCTGGCTGGGGTTCGCTGAGCTGGCAGGAGGGTGCTGGCTCAGGGAGGCGGCGAGCTGGTCGGCTGTGATCTTGTTCCAGCTTCTACGGGCAACCTGAGGCTGGTGGTGGTGGATCGCCGTTCTTTTGAAGGTGAAGTGGACACAGCTGTGGTCCGTCCAGTGAAGTTCTGTGGCGTGGCTGAAGGCGATGTCTGTGCTGGATGAGAAGACGGCGTCGAGTGTGTGTCCGGCGAGGTGGGTGGGGGTGGACACCAGTTGCTTGAGACCAAGGTTGGCGAGGTTGTCGAGCAGGGTGCTGGTGTTGCGGTCGTTGTTGTTCTCCAGGTGGAAGTTGAGGTCTCCCAGGAGGATGTAGTCAGCGGAGGGGAGGGCATGCGGGCTGACGAAGTCGGCGATGTCCTCGCTGAATTGGGTGCGTGGTCCCGGGGGTCGGTAGATCAGGGTGCCTCTGAGGGTTGTCTTCGGGTCGGTGTGGATCTGGAAGTGCAGGTGTTCGGCGGTGGTTAGGGAGTTGTCGGTGCTGGTCGTGATACGGATGGTGTTCCTGTGGATGATGGCGATGCCTCCTCCCATCTGGTTGGCGGTGCGGTCCCTCCGGGTGATCTTGTAGCCCTCAGGGATGGCGATGGCGATGTCGGGCGCTGAAGAGGCGTTCATCCAGGTCTCCGTGAGGAAGGCAACATCCGGGGCTGTGGTGTCGAGGAGGTTCCAGAGTTCGATGGCGTGTCTGTGGACGGAGCGGGTGTTGAGGAGGATGCACTTGAGGTGGTTGCTGCTGGTGATCGGCTTGCCAGGTGCTGGTGGCCGGCAGGTCCGGATGCAGGTGAACTTGCAGGTGAGGCAGCTGAAGGGTCCGTGGGTGCGTCTCGGGGTGGCTTGGTGGCACCCCGGGGTTCGGCCGGTGTTGAGTGCGCTGAGGGTGGCGGCGTCGTACGTCTGGCGGGTGGGCTGGGGTCCTCGGGGGCCAGGGGTACGGGCGCTGGGGGCGGGCCAGGCACGGACGGGCGCAGACGGGCTTACCTT
This sequence comes from Triturus cristatus, assembly GCF_964204655.1. Taxonomy (NCBI): domain Eukaryota; kingdom Metazoa; phylum Chordata; class Amphibia; order Caudata; family Salamandridae; genus Triturus; species Triturus cristatus. Next base: position 213,469,836 of record NC_140579.1, read on the forward strand.
TGGCACACCTTCGGCGCACAATCGGCGCGCCCGCTGCGCGTGTACGCTGCGCGTTTGCACGGTCGCCATATATGGCGAAGTGCGCGGGGGGGCGGAGCAGCTGGGAGGCGGGAGCGGGGAGGGTACAGAAGGAAAAAAGGGGCGGGGTTAGCGGTGGTGGCGGGAAGCGGGGAGCGGGGAGGGAAGGTACACGGACCGCAGACAAAAAGCAGGCAATACAGAAGAAAAATGCACAATTCACAACAAATACAACAGGTCTAACCAACGAAGGCACCAGGGGGAGAAGCGGCGAGCACGGACCACGCCGCTCGAAGGAGGGGGCGTGGTCACGCGGCAGCCGGGCAGCGAGGCAGTATAGGCAGGGAGGCACACGCGGCAGCTGGTGGCCGTGCGGCGCGGGGGTGTCCTACAACTAGGTCACACTCACCTGCGTCGCACGGTCGCCATATATGGCCAAGTGCGCGGGGGGCGGAGCAGCTGGGAGGCGGGAGCGGGGAGGGTACAGAAGGAAAAAAGGGGCGGGGTCAGCGGTGGTGGCGGGAAGCGGGGAGCGGGGAGGGAAGGTACACGGACCGCAGACAAAAAGCAGGCAATACAGAAGAAAAATGCACAATTCACAACAAATACAACAGGTCTAACCAACGAAGGCACCAGGGGGAGAAGCGGCGAGCACGGACCACGCCGCTCGAAGGAGGGGGCGTGGTCACGCGGCAGCCGGGCAGCGAGGCAGTATAGGCAGGGAGGCACACGCGGCAGCTGGTGGCCGTGCAGCGCGGGGGTGTCCTACAACTAGGTCACACTCACCTGCGTCGCACGGTCGCCATATATGGCCAAGTGCGCGGGGGGGGCGGAGCAGCTGGGAGGCGGGAGCGGGGAGGGTACAGAAGGAAAAAAGGGGCGGGGTCAGCGGTGGTGGCGGGAAGCGGGGAGCGGGGAGGGAAGGTACACGGACCGCAGACAAAAAGCAGGCAATACAGAAGAAAAATGCACAATTCACAACAAATACAACAGGTCTAACCAACGAAGGCACCAGGGGGAGAAGCGGCGAGCACGGACCACGCCGCTCGAAGGAGGGGGCGTGGTCACGCGGCAGCCGGGCAGCGAGGCAGTATAGGCAGGGAGGCACACGCGGCAGCTGGTGGCCGTGCGGCGCGGGGGTGTCCTACAACTAGGTATCATAGAACAGCTATAAGGACATGGTTCCGAAAGCTGCAGACAGGCTCAGCTCATGCTAGAGCACCATCTCACATGTTACCAAGCACTCTGCCTCCAGGATTGTTAAGGCCTGCCATAGGAGTGGCTGATAGGTACACATGTGTCTATATATAAGGTAGGTATAGGAATACTACACCTAAGCAAGGGGTGATTACACGACCTTGCCCCAGCTGAGTGATCAGCCAGTTGTGTCATAATGGAAGGCCACGCCAGGGGTGGCATAATACATGCTGCAGCCCCTGGTAGGCCTAGGGTACACCTATGCCCTGGGTACCTAAGGTACACTGTACAGGGGTCAATAAGGTGATCGTATCCAATTGGGTTATGCACCTAAAGTACATAGTATCAGTTTAGAGAGAGAACAGCTGGGCTGTGGGTCTGATTAGCAGGCCCACAGCCACATCTAAGTCGAAAACCAGTGGAGCAAAAGCAAAAAGTGGGGGTGAACATAGAAAGCAGACCCTACTCTCCTACAAAGTCAACCTTATAGACCAGCTATCCTAGTGGTAGCATGGACAAGAGCAGTCTTAGGCTAAACTCTGTATGGCATGTGAAGCCAGCTGTTATACCATATGTAATCCCTTGAATACCAAATGAAAGGACACCACAACAGATATATATAAAAATAGAATGTATTTATTCTAGTCAAACCCTCAGCACTCTTTATGAGATTCGAGGTAAGTACAACACAGTCTTATTTGAGCATACATTAAGTCACACAGGTAATACAGTTAGGCCCTAGGGGCCACGCAAACCATATACTAAGTAAGTGGTATAAGAACCACTGTCACAAACACAGGATAGGCCTAGGCCTAGGGAATCGCTGGGGCTACACTATACTACCAAAGGTTAGG